>NC_083433.1:33651070-33951070 GCF_020745735.1 Hemiscyllium ocellatum
GGAAGGGGTTTAGATCCAATTTAATGATAGGTAACAGATACTGTCTCAGTCAGAAGGCTTAGAAGTTTTAAAATAAAAGCACTTGTACAATGCATTTTGCTTGCTAACGAATGCATTGCAGGTTGCTAGCTGATGAAGGAGCAGCGGTCTGAAAGCTTTTACTTCCTAATAAACCTGTCGGACTATAACCTGGTGATCTGTGATTTTCTACTCTTGTAATGAAGACCTAGCTACGAATTGCCCTCCTCTTCTTCACTGCACATGTCTGTCTGCTTTCAGTGACTGGTACCCAAAACACTGGAGTGTTTTATATATTAATATGTCTAAACTTTTATCAACTTTTAAATAGCACTCTTCCTTTCTGTTTTTGTTTTCAAACCAAAGTTTATAATTTCACATTTGCTACATTGTATTTCATCTGTCACACATTCTTTGTTCTCTCCCTTGACTTGTCTGAATCACCTGTTGGCTATTTACCTCCCTACAATTCACAGCCGCATTGGTTTGTGTTGTCAGAGAAGTCAGGATTGTGGCCCGACCATTTATATGTGTCGGTAATAACTTGGACCAACACATTTATCCCTTTGGTACCCTGCTAGTCTATGCCTGGCACTGTAGCAGGGGTAGAACATTGGCGGAGTGGTTGGCACTGCTACCTCACAGAATCGGGGACTGGAGTTCATTTCCAGCTCTACGTGGAGTTTGCACATATTCTTTGTCTGTGTGGGATTTCTCTGGTCGATCTGGTTTCCTTCCACAAAGGTGTGGAAGTTAAATACCATGCTAAATGGTCCTGCAGAAGACAGCAATGTGCAGGTTAGGTAGTTTAACTGCATTAAATGTGAGGTTATGTGGTTAGTAAGAGATGACCATCGCAAAATCAGTGCAGTCTCGAATGGCCTCTATCTGCACTGTAGCGATTCTATAAGACCTGATAAACGGGCTAAATTATCCCCATTCCATGTTTCCTGAAACATCAATTCACCTGATCCTCGGATGCTGCCTTACCTGCTGTGTTATTTCAGTGCCACACTTTTCAACTCCACAGCTCCCTGCTCAGCCAGTGCCAGAGACCGGGGTCTGTCGTGGAGAGTTAGCAGGCCTCGCTCTGGCCAACACTGCTTCTACTGACCATTGCAGCTTTCCAGCAATGTCAAAAGATAAACAAATGAAATGCAAAAGAAAAACATTGAAAAGAGAGACACAGAGAGAGACAGAAGTGTACGGCCGGCCTGGAGCTTATGCTTTCAGAACCACTCCAACAGCCTATGATACTGTCGTTGCCATTTTGCATTCTGAGCAGTTGTTAATGCTTCCCATGTTGACGAATTATGCACCATTCCTGAATGGACTTGATGTTTAGAGTGGACATGGTTTCAGTAAATCGCATTGATATTTCCAGGATTATGTCTAATGTTCTCAACGCTATTGGGACTAGAGTCATCTGGACCAAGGGAGAACACAAATTCCCATTCCTGAGATGTGTTCTTGATGGGAGTCCAGCAGAATCGTACTTGCTACAGCATCCTCAACATTCGTATGCCCATTGTATTTCTGCGCTCTTGCAATGAATATGCTTGTTAATTTGGATTCCATAATACAAACATTAATGATTGGAGATTTGGCGATGGTGGTATCTTTAATTTCAATAGTTTGGATGTGTGTTTGCTATTTATTCCACATTGCTTTTGTTCTGGTTATATCTGTGAAGTAATTTTGGTAGGCTTCAATGGCACTCCCCTTAACTGTTTCCGAGATATCGTTTCGGGAATTAGAGACAACACTGCACACGTATTCACGAGGTAAAAACAATGACTGCAGATGCTGGAAACCAGAGTCTAGATTAGAGTGGTGCTGGAAAAGCACAGCAGTTCAGGCAGCATCTGATGAGTAGTAAAATTGACGTTTCGGGCAAAAGCTCTTCATCCTGCACATGTATTCACTCCCATTTGAACCTCCGTCTTTGATAATTTGTGAAGAACTCAGAAACTATTAGCTTCACACCGTTCCAACAGGATGTTTATGCAAAACCCTGCTGAGTGCGGGTCTTCGATCTCTCCTGCAGACCCGACTAATTCCTCCTCACTCCCGAGCTGGCAGCACGTGCCTTAGGCATTGCCCTCTGAATTGTCTCCTTGAGAGACCCATTCCCGTGCTTGACTTATAATGGGGCAAATTCTGGAAATAGTGCCCACCCGTTCACTTCCACAGCACTGCGATTCTCAATTCCAACACGTTGACTCCTTGTGGATACTCTTAATATGTTGTCAGCATTCCATATTGGATACAATACTCTGCTGAGTATCTGCGACTTGATGCATTCAGGCATCGTTACCTAACTGGGTTACTTCTCTGGTGGCCAACTCTATCAAGATAGCTCTTTCAAAAGCAGCATCCGGGCCTCTTCTTGATCGTAGCTTTCGTTCGAATGCTTCTTGTCTGAGGACATAAACTGAACACTGTCACAAAGTATCTTACATTAATCCTCCAAACTCATAATAATTCTTGTCACTTTTTGAGGCAGCCACAAATTGGCGATGGACTCCCTTTTGTTCTGGACCAATTTATAGAAACGGAAATGCTCCACGTTTACCAATGGCTTTGGTGCAAATTGACTTACAAACACTTGGGTTTTCCAGGTTTCTCTGGTTGCACGAGGTCCTTCGAATTATGAAGGTCTTAAGCACAATGGTGTTCAAGAAAGCAGGTACCATTAAGTCTTCAGCCACTTTGTTCTCCAATACGTAAGCAGTAAATCAGTCAAGGTAAAGCACCCTGCTTTCTGTCCTTTCTTCAAATGTTTCCATCGCTACACACTGACACACTTCTTTGTTTGCCCATCATTAGGGATTTTCATTGCCACTCGAGTTGGTCCTGATGAAGGGCTTTTGCCAGGAACGTTGATTTGCCTGCTCCTCGAATGCTGCCTGACGGCTGTGCTTTTCCAGCACCACTCTAATCTAGACTCTGATTTCCAGCGTCTGTAGTCCTCACTTTTGCCCACTTGAATAAAGTAGCTATTCGCTTCCTGAATCACCTCAATGAATGCTCCTGTGTCTGCCACTCCCTCACGGACTCTGCTGACATATTGTTCTTCCCTGATATAGACTGCAGATTGAGTCCCCTTGCAGTCGTACTCCATTATGACTTTGGTACATTCCCCAGTTAGCATTCCCCTCTTCAGCCAACGGCGATGACCCGAGTCTCCTCAGAACAGCCACGATCAGTGATGCCCAATTTGGATTCTGCCAGGGTCACTCAGCTCCTGACCTCATTGCAATCTTGGTTCAAACATGGATAAAATAACTGAAAAGCAGAGGTGATGCTTCAGGGGAGGTGATGGATTAGTTGCATTATTATTGCACTGTTAATGCAGAGACCCAGGAAATGCTGTGGGGACCTTAATTTGAAGCCTGTCACAGTGGATTCTGGAAATTGAATTCAGCAAAAGAATCTGGAATTAAAAGCCCAATGAGACCATAAAACCATTGTAAACTACAATCTACAGCTCAGCAAGCAAGCCGACATCATCAACCATTGTAAACTGGTGGAAGGAAATGTTTCTGATTCACAAATGACCTTTAGGGAAGGAAACTGCCACTCTTACCTCATCTGGCCTACACGTGACCCCAGACTAACAGAAATGTAGTTCACTTGGAACACCCTCTGAGTCTAACCAGTGACGCCCTTAGCTTGAGAATGAATTGTCAAAAATGAGGCGAGAGTGACAGCCCTTGGCATCAAGGCCACATCATACCGAGTGTGGCATCACAGACCTGAGCAAATGGAGAATCAATTGGTATCGGGGACAGACTCTCCACATACCTGTCATACCTGACATGTAGGAAGATAGTCGTGCTTGTTGGACGTCAGTAAGCTCAGCTCCAAGACATCACTGCAGGAGTTCCTCAGAGTGGGGTCCTAAGCCCAATCCTTCTGTTGCTTCATCAAATTCCTTATCCCCATCATCAGGTCAGAATTGGAGATGTTCAATGATGACTGTACGAAGTTCAACCCATCCATGATTCCACAAATACTAAAGCCATCCATGATCAAATATAACAGTCTGCAGGCTTAGGCTGACAAGTGGCAAGTAACATTCATGCCAAACAAAGGTCAGGCAATGACTATCAGCAATAAGAGACAATCCAACCACTGCCTCTTGACATTCAATGATATCACCATCACTGGATCCCCCACTATCAACATCCTGAGTGTTGTCTTTGATAAGAAACTCAGCTGGACTCACTATATAAACACAATGGGTAGAAGAGCAGGTTAGAAGTGAGCAATACAATGGCAAATAACACAGGTCCTCACTCTGAAAGTGTTTCCGTCATTTTCATGGAATAATCCCCATTTTCCTGGCAACACCAACACTCAAGAAACTTAATTATTGTTGAGGACAAAGCAACTTGCTTGATTGTTTGCTCTCGCATCCACAATCAGCCATTCTCTCAATCAGTGATGCCTTGTTCCAGC
The DNA here is from genome assembly GCF_020745735.1 of Hemiscyllium ocellatum. Lineage (NCBI taxonomy): Eukaryota > Metazoa > Chordata > Chondrichthyes > Orectolobiformes > Hemiscylliidae > Hemiscyllium > Hemiscyllium ocellatum. The sequence continues at coordinate 33,655,553 of NC_083433.1, forward strand.
AGTGTGTGCTATCTAGAAGGTACACTGTAAACATTCAACGAAGACCCTTCAACAGCACCTTCTCCAAGCCCTTTCATCAAGAACAACAGGGGCAGCAGATACATGGGAATACCACAAACATTTTTCCCTCACAGTCCCTGGTTTGAAATCCTGAAATTCGTTCCTTAAGGACGTTATGGGTTAACCGACAAATGTGGACTGCACATGTTAAAAAGGAGGCCCTTTTCAAGGAAGCTCATAAAAGGCAATAGATGCTGTGCAGCAAGCCAATGGTATCCACATTCGACACCTGAACAAATAAATTAAAAGTATGTATCGCTTACATGATGGTTGAAAAGCCAGTTGCCACCACAATATCAGAGATCTTTCTACATTTTTGAAAAATCCTTGCAGGTTGTTTTCTAAGTCTGTGCTTCGAGGAACATTTGCGTAGAATGTATATACTCATGTTGTGACATTGTGATAGAGTACAATACAAATTAGACAACCTCTTGGTACTGGGCACTACCAAATTCCCTGATACAGTCTGACCAACAGAGAATCACAGGATCAGCTCCGGTCCCAGTTTTAGAAATTAGCTGGGCCTGGCACTATATGATCTGCTGCACTGCATTTCTATGATTCATATCCCAAAATAAAACAACTTAGTTCACCTCATTGATGTCATAACACAACATGATATAACTTCCCATTTCATCATCAAATGAGGTCATTGATCAACCTCAAGTGTTCCTTACTTTGACCCACAAAAAAAGACAAAATAGACATAGCACTTCTAATTCACAGCCTTGTACCCTACATTCAATCATCAGCTGCATGATGGATTTTATCATTCCAAGTACAATTCAACCACATTTAGAAAACAATTGTGATGATGTTGCTCTGTTTAACAAGGTTATGTTGTCCTTAATTATTTTTCAGAGAGGTTGTTAACAACACAGATACTGAAAGGTCTAATTGAAGGGGCTTGGAGACAATTTGTTTATTGATAACATATATTGCCTCACTTGAAAGGCTTTCAACTATAAAAATAAAACCTTTGGACAATATCTCTTAAGTGGCCAGTTTTCCCAGCTCAGTTTTCCTCTGGTTTGGTTTGGTTTTGAGCAATCGTGTTGAAAAGCTGCTGGACCCAAAGAAGCAGGTCCAGGCTGATCCTCCTCTCTCTCTGACATCTCTCCTGTAAGACCCTGTGTTTGATTTTGCCTTTTGTGCCAAGCGGCATTTATGGGCATTCTTGCAAGTATTTGGAATAGCATCACTGCGCTGGTACAGTCTGCTAGGTTAAGTTATTCTGTATTCTGTTCTCTTTAATTTGTGTTTCATTTGCCAATCTTGTGAATAAATTCTGTTCTGTTTAAAACTGAGTGGTTTGGCCAGCTGCAGCTCCTGGAATATCCACCTTACATACATTGCATGCATCCGTATTGGATCTTGATGCCAGACCAATTGGCTTGATGCATAGCCATTACCATTGTAACACAAGAGCCCTCCAATGTTTTCAGTGATTTGAACAATTCTTAAATGAGCAAGGATTCATTATTTCTACTGGAGTCAAACCAGGGTCGGAGTTAAACATGTCAAATATTAACCATAAACCACCAAGGGACATTAATCATGTTTAGAAACCTTTTGCATTCCTCCAGGAAAAAATGGTGATATCGGTGATCAATATTCAGAATCACAGAAATTTTAAGCTAGAAGAGACAGCGGACTTTGTATTCTTTTCGGCCTTAATTTCACGTTTGCTCCATCTTACTTCATCAATCACTCATTCTTTGTCCATTGACCAGCCTTGTCTGAATCACCTGTTGGCTATTTACCTCCCTACAACTCACAGCCATATGGGATTGTGTTGTCAGCGAAGTCGGGAAAGTGGCGTTTGGTTCCCTCAGCCTGATCATTTATATCTATCTATCTATCTATCTATCTATCTATCTATCTATCTATCTATCTATCTATCTATCTATCTATCTATCTATCTATCTATCTATCTATCTATCATCTATCTCTCTCTCTCTCTCTCTCTCTCTCTCTATATATATATATATATATATATATATATATATATATTCACCCATCCATCCATCTATCTATCTATTGATATATGTAGATATATAGTCTAGGGTGTAGGTTTGCTCGCTGAGCTGTAGGTTTGATATCCAGACGTTTCATTATCTGGCTAGGTAACATCATCAGTGGCGACCTCCAGGTGAAGCAGAGCTAATGTCTCCTATTTATTTCTTTCTCCTGGATGGGGTTCCTGAGGTTTTTGGTGATGTCATTTCCTGTTCGTTTTCTGAGGGGTTGATAGATGATACCTAGACCTATGTGTTTGTTTATGGCATTGTGGTTGGTGTGACAGGCCTCTAGGAATTCTCTGTTGAAAAATATAGTGCTGGAAAAACACAGCAGGCCAGGCAGCATTTAAGGAGCAGGAGAATGGACATTTCGGGCATAAGCCCTAGATGGTTTATCCCAGTCGAATTGGTGTTTTTTTTCATCCGTGTGTAGGGCTATGCGGGAGAGAGGGTCGTGTCTTTTTGTGGCTAGCTGGTGTTCGTGTATCCCGTTGGCTAACTTTCTTCCTGTTTGTCCTACGTAGTGTTTGTGGCAGTCCTTGCATAGAATTTTGTAGATGACGTTGGTTTTGTACATGGGTTGTACTGGGTCTTTTAAGTTTGTTAGTTTTTGTTTGAGATTGTTGATGGGTTTGTGTGCTACTAGGATTCCGAGGGGTCTTACTTGTCTGGCTGTCATTTCTAAAACTTCTTTGATGTATGGTAAGGTGGTTAGGGTTTCTGGCTGTGTTTGGTCTGCTTGTCATGATTTCTTCTTGAGGAATCTGTGCACTGTATTTCTTGAGTATCCATTCTTCTTGAATACCTTGTATAGGTGGTTCTCCTCAACAAACACATAGATCTAGATACCATCTATCATCCCCTCAGAAAACGAACAGGAAATGACATCACCACATACCTCAGGAACCCCATCCGGGACAAACATATAAATAGCAACAGGAGACAACAGCTTTGCTTCACTTGGAGGTCGCCACTGATAATGTTATCTAGCCAGGTAATGAAACCTATTAAACCTACAGCTCAGCGAGCAAACCTACATGCTAAACCACAACCTGAGCTACAAACCTTCAGAAACCTTGCATAAATGTATAGTGTATTGATATATACCTATACTAAAACTAGATCCTTCTGGTACTCTGCTAGTGGCAGGGGTGGAATGTTGGCAGAGTGGTTGGCACTGCTACCTCACAGAATCAGAGACTGGGGTTCAATTCCAGCTCTGTTTGGAGTTTGCACATACACTGTGTCTGTGTGGGCTTTCTCTGGATGATCTGGTTTCCTCCCACAAAGGTGTGGAAGTTAAATGCCATGTTAAATGGCCCCGTAGAATGCAGCAATGTGCAGGCTAGATAGTTTAACTGCACTAAATGTGGGGTTATGGGGCACGTAAGGGATGATCATCACAAGGGTCAATGCAGTCTCAAGTGGCCTCTATCTGCACTATTGCAATTTGATAAATGAGGTGCATTATCCCCACTATCTTAGATTAGATTAGATTACTTACAGTGTAGAAACAGGCCCTTCGGCCCAACAAGACTGCACCGACCCGCCGTTGCGCAACCCACCCATACCCCTACATTGACCCCTTACCTAACACTACGGGCAATTTAGCATGGCCAATTCACCTGACACGCACAGCTTTGGACTGTGCGAGGAAACCGGAACACCCGGAGGAGACCCACGCAGACACGGGGAGAACGTGCAAACTCCACACAGTTAGTCGCCCAAGTCGGGAATTGAACCCGGGTCTCAGGCGCTGTGAGATAGCAGTACTAACCAGTGTGCCACCGTGTATCTGTTTCCTGAAACGTCAATTCTCCTGCTTCTTGGATGCTGCCTGACCTACTGTGCTTTTCCAGCACCACACCTTTTGACTCAGCCGTCTGCCTAGCCAGTGCCAGAGACCTGGAGAGTCAGCAGGCCTCGCTTCAGCCTTCACCACAGCTACAGAGATGAAAAAGCAAAAGACAGCAAAGAGAAGGACAGATAGAGTGAGAGAGAGAGAGAGAGAAGTATACGGCCAGCCTGGAGTTTACTGTTTCTGAATCCCCAAAACATGTCGCTGTCACTTGCATTCTGAGCAGTTCATCTTGTTCATGTTTCCCATGTTGAATATTATGTGCCATTATTGAAGAGACTTGATAGTTGCATTGGGCAGGGTTCCATACAACTGCACTGATTTTTCGAGGATCATGTTCAACATTCTAAATGCTGTTGGGACTGGAGCCATCTGGACCAAGTGAGAACATGTGTTCACATTCCTCAGATGTCCTCTTGATGGGAGTCCAGTGGAAAGGTAGTTGCAACTGCATCCTCAACATTTGTTAGCCGTTGTATTTCTGCGCTCTTGCAATGAGTTTGCTGGTGGTTTTGAACTCCATAATGGTAATGATTGGAGAATAAGCGATGGTGGGTGTCTTTACATTCGATATTCTGGTGGTGTGTTTGCTTTTCGTTCTACTTTGCTTTCGTTTTGGAGATGGCAATTTTCAAACTATTACCTGATTCACATTTTCCTTGTCAGACACACAAGAATATTCATGAAAAGAAGGTGTGTCACTGTCTGATAAAACAAAACAGTAATGAGCAAAATGATCAGTGATCGTAACTACATTTGCCATTGCTGGGGAAAGGAGATGTCTTTGTGTAAATTGTATATCTCTTTTCTTCAGGCAGATTTATTTGTTGTACATTTGACAATTTGATGCATGAAAATTCATTTATGAAGAGGTTAAAAGTGGATTCTAACTGAACACGAGTCTGAACAAATCATGTCGGGATGCCAAATACCAGATAATGGGCTTTCCCCCAGTTGTCTTTGTTGTTGTTGTTTTTGTTGTTATTGTTGTTGTTGTGTGGACAGGATATTCTTGGCCAATGTTCCAACATGGTCCAATACGTCTGAGCATTGCTTCGGTTCGAGAACATGGTGGCTCCATGTACAGCTAATTGTTCCACATCAGTCCACAGTATTACTGTTCATATGTTTTCAAGCCCCAGGAAAGTTGTTGGATACAATGCCTTCATATGTGGTGTGTTGTGTGGAATAATTTGAATTGGATGCGGATTAACATATGGGTTGCTGGGACTCACAGGATTTGGCCAAAATCATTCATGAATTAAAGAAGAAACTTGGAACAGAGATTATAGTGTAATCGGTTGAAAAAATTGCAAGCAAACTACCGTTTCACCTTGAATTCTTTCTGTCCCTGGCTTATTCAGAAGGGAAGAGACAAAACTGAACATTCAGTTTACTTCCATCGCAAGGAACGTTGATGTTTGAACTGCAATGGTTGCTGGCTGGAGCTACTGTATCATAGAACCTAACTGTGTGGCAACGGGCCATTCTGCCCAAAAAGTCCACCGAAGAATATCCCACTCAGACCCATCCCCGCCCCTATTAGTTTACATTAACCCTGACAATTTTGATGCTGTCAGTAATATTCTGAAATCTAAATGCTTGGATTCAAACGTCTGGATGGCCCTGAGAGCTGCATTGATGTTGCATCCATCAGCTTGACATTAAAAATGTTTAAAAATCATTTCAATGTACAGTTCATGGAATGTTTGTTGGTCCATTTGTAATATTCCTTTCATAAGCTCTGATCAGCTATTAGGCTATAGCAAGCCCTCTCATCTTTCGAAATAGTCGTGTCACGTTTTTCTTACGCTCTCCCCCGTGGTAATATTTGTAAGAGAGAGAGAGTGAGAGAGAGAGAAAGAGAGAGAGAGATAGAGATAGAGAGAGAGAGAGAGAGATGTGTACATAACTGTCATTTCTTCAACCTGAAAGGGGCCGGAGAAGAGTATCCTTAGATATGATATAAAGTTTGATCCTTTTGGAAAATATCGGGCTAAATATAGGATCATTGAATCATACAGTTCCTTCAGAAGGAAGTGATTATGCTGTCACTTAAAAAAAAGGTTATTTTGTACTTAGTTTATTTTTTGAAGAGAATTTGTAAAGGCAGAAGTATCAAAGAGTCTAGTTTAATAATGGAAGGGGAGTGGCCAGTTCTCCCAGTTCAAGTTGATCCTAATTTGCTTTTAGCTGTAGCAGTCACAAGGAGTGTCAATGGCAGGGGAATTACAAGATTCAGTCAAGAATTACTCTGACTTTCTTTTGAGATCTCTCTCTTGATCCTACTCCCTGCTGCTTGTACGAATCTTTGTCTGAAATTATCTTTTTTTTCCAAGATTATAGGATGCTATTGTTTTGGAACAGTTAACTAGCGATACTAACAGTGTCGGGTCGGTTAAGCTTTCCAACAGTTAAGCTATTCTAAATTCCGCTTTCTCTTTTTTGTGTTTCAGTCACAGTGTTTAAATAAATTCTGTTTTGCTTGACTAGCTGCTTCACACCTGGAGCACCCACTTCGCATCTGACTTTTAAATAAGGAAACGTTGGGGTCTACGTTAGTTTCTTAACATATTTCAAGGGAGTGTAGCCTTGTCCATAATGAGAGTTTCTTTTGCCCATTGTTTATGTACCCCCGGAGCATACTGGAACTGTGTGTGTCCTACTTCCCGCACTAATGTCAAAGCCTTGAAAGACATGAGGTGTGCTCAATGAAATATGTTTAAACACTGTGAGGTTTTTACCTTAGTTATTCTCCTCGGCAGTATATTCCAGAATGCCATTACGCTCTTAAAAATCTTTCTCCCTTAATCCAATTTAAAACTGTTGCCATTTCCTTCAAACTTCACTTAAATGTTGACCTTTGATTAAGAATCAAGCTGCATTCTCCTTAAGCTGTGCATATTCCTTCTCAGCTTTTATCAGGTTCACAGAATTATTCAGTACAGAAAAAGTAATTTTACCAATTGAGACTGAACAAAGACGGATGTATGATGTGTTAGAATGTATGCAGGTGTTTAAATCTACCGGTCCTGACTAGGTATATCCAAGAACATTACAAGAGGCGAGAAAAAAAATTGTGGGAGCAGAGCTGTTTGCTATCTATGTCAACGATTTGGATGAAAATGTACAAGGCATGATTCATAAATTTGCAGGTGACACTCGAGTAGGTGGTATTGTGGACAGTGAGGAAGATAATCAGATTTTGAAGAAGAACTTTGATCATCTGGGGAAGTGGGCTGATAAATGACAAATGGAGTTTGATATAGATAAGTGTGAGGTCTTGCATTTGGAAAGTCAAGTCAAGGTAGGAGTTTCATGGTGAATAGTAGGGCTTTAAGAAGTGTAGTGGAACAAAGAGTTCTTGGAGGTCAGGTGCACAGTGCTCGATGTGGACCAGTTTGTGCCAAAGGGCCTGTCCCTGTGCTGTAAGATTGCATGACTCTGCGACGGCACACGGTAGGACCATTCTGCCACATTAGCTTTGGAACCTCCAAGTACTCATTCAATTACTCTCTCAGGTTCTCCCTCAAAATCTTCTATCGCAAAGGAAACAACTCGAGGTTCTGCAGCCTCTTTTCACAGCTGAAATAATCCTTCAGAGGCAAATGTCGCAAATCTGGTCCTTTTCTCCCTAAAAGCTGTTCCTTGACTCAAGGAGATTCTTTCCTTGATGTTTTTTTCACAAGGGCAAAAAACCGGGCCGGATTCCAATTAGTATGGTTTGGTACAGAGATGAAAAGGACTTTGAGGGGCCTTTTATTTCAATGTAAACAGATGAGACATCTGGCCAAAGCAGTAATGCTTCAGAAGTGCCCGCACAAAGAGAGGGGAGTGGTCAGCTCTCTAGTTGAGCTGAGCGGGTTTTAGTTCAGTCTTGAACTGCGAATTTCAACAGGAAGCTGTGTGGGAACTCTTTCTCTTTTCTGCCCTTCAAGTTCGACCTGTCAGCACGTGTTCCATTTATACAGGGTTTTTAAGGGAGTTTGATTTTGGGGGCTGTTGTGTGTAGTTGGAACAGCAACATTAAGTCTGGCTGGATATGTTAAGTTCTGTAGGGATTCTTTATTCTGTTCTTTCTGCCACATTTGGTCATTTTGTGAATTTGTTTTTGTCTGTTTTAAAATCTAGTAGTCAATCTAGCTGTCTTACTCCGAGTTATTTTCATTATACACTTAGTGAAACAAATTGCAATTTGAGGTCTAGGGTTGCCTGCTTAAGAATCTTTGAGTGGTCTGGTCTAGCCCATAAAACAGAATCCCTCTGAATCTCCTTTGCATCCCCTCCACCATAACACTACCCTTACAAGAATGTAGTAACCATGCTGCACACAATAAGCTGGACACTCTCTCGATGGCATGGCATGAACTGGGAAGTCTGGAGGAGAACACTCGGCATGGCATGAGCTGGGAAGCCTGGATCAGGACAGTCTTGCAGCATGGCATGAACTGGAAAGCCTGGAGCAGGACACACGCCACAGGATGGCTTGGGTTAGGAAGCCTGCAACAGGACACTATTCACAGCATGGTGAAGGAGCAGGACTCTGGCGGTGATATGCTGCAGCAGTGGCAAAGAAAATGTTGGACTTTCTTTAAATTATCCTTCTTTATTTTATTCTGTGACTGGTGCTTATGTACGAATGATGTTACATACATTTCACGATAAATTGTATTGGGAAAACGTGACAATAAAAGGACATTCAAAGCTAATGTTTGGCTGCTCCACATTAACTCTGTGTGTTTACAATCTGTCAACCATTGACAAAGGGAAGCATCTGATATAAAATCTTAACTATACTTTTAAATTGCCGTTCCATGATCTGGGAAGAATGGGCAAGAAGCCAAAGAATTTTTTTCTCTCTCTGAGCCTCCCAAGTTGTTACCCTTTATTGTGTACTCCCTTGTCTTGTTGATACTTCCAGAGTGTACAGAAAATATACTGTACTGAAGTGGAACTCTGCACATTAACGCCTATCGACAGCAAATATTTTGGACAATTTGGAATCATTACTTTTATGTGAGCACTCATCGTACAGACAACCAGAAATGAAAACATGATATTGTTTCACTCTTAAAAATTTCACTCATCATCCTTGATTAGGAACAGCACCCCTACATCCTACAAAGTGGTATTATGAAGGCTGTTATTGTTTGTTAGACATCAATGTTGTCAGGATAACTTTGTGATCCAAGTTTGTTGACCTTTGGAACACAGTCACAGCACATGAAAAAATGCTGTTCCCTCAAAAGATAAACAACAGGTGAGCATTAACTCACAGCTTTGTTTCTGAGAATAACCTCAATGCCCGCAAAGATGAAACCTCAGTAATTATCTACCAGGAGACTGACATCAAGTATAAATAAGAGCACTTTTCTGGGAAGTGCAGGAAACACGATATCTTGCAATAGAAATGCATGCGAGAACAACAAGTCCAGTGTTTGCCATTTATTATCCCATTCTTGCTGCTATCGGAGTTCCAGGTGAATTATTCGTTAATTTCTGTCTATGGTAATCATCCAGTATTTGAATTTGAAGACTACATTAGCATAATAATTGCAACTGCGTTTTCATTATTGATAAAGCTGTTTTCAGTGAAGTACCAGGAGTTCAATTTATTGTAGTTGTTGTTGAATTGACGACAGATACTGTTCTTGCTGAATTGTCACAGTGTGGGTGAAATTTCATCATGTAATTTTCACTGTGGCTGAAATGTGAGATCGCATTCAGGATAGACATGTAAATCTATTTTGCAGTTGACTTTGACAGAGAATAATTCTCTCAAATGATTCGTTAAATGGACAAGATGTCTCGTTGATTACCTTTTGGAATGAATTTATTGAAATAAATTGTTTGAAAGACAATGTTAAGTATTCAGAACTTGATGGAAACGTAACAGCACAGAAGCGTTATGACGTGGAACGGGACCAATCGACCCGTCGAGCCACAACTGGTTATTCAAACGAATATCATTGCCGAGCATCAATCTCCGTCTTTTCATCCATAACTTACATATCACATCTATTCGCATATTCGTTCAGTGCTGTCTTGAATGTGGAAAAAAAATCTGCCTTTTCACGTTTTGTAGAAATTCATTCCATATCCTCAGACTTCAACCTGGTTTTTTTTCCAATCTCGGTCCTCTGGTTCATTTTTACATTATGAGCAGGAACATCGGCTCTCTCTACACTCTATTCAATCCACTCAAGATTTTGGAAACCTCAATCAAATCACCTCTTGGCATTCTTCTATCAAAGCAAAATAATCCCAAATTCTTTCAATGAGTTCTCATAACCTAACGCAAATCAATGGAACCCAGCATGGCTGAAGGTATATCATGGTTAAGTCTTTAGTTGAAGCTGCCAAGTCAGAAACAATGAAGCGAGCAAATGTTTCATTGTATCCTGTGCAGAAGTCCTCCACATAATCGGAAGAATACTAATTCACTTTCATTTGTTTTGGCATATTATGAGCAAGATGAATGGAAACATTTTCAAGACAGAATAGTTCATTGAAAGGGCACACTTATACAGTCTGTGAAGTGTAATCTCATACTTCTTCATTTCCAAATCTAGATTGCCTTGTTTCCTGTTACCTCCATCCAGTATTTTCTACATTTCTTGGGAATGAAAAGTCTTAATGATATTAGTTTCTGTGTTTCTCTTCTCGACAAAGTTTCTTCTGAATACTTCAGTTTTTTATTTTATCAAAATGATTTGTTATAAATCTTTTCAGCTCTATAAGGCTACCTCACAACTGCTCATATGTAAAGGATTTCGACAAACTTAGGTTTATGTTACAGATTTTTAATTTTATGCAACATCTCAGAAACGGATGTTTGTTTCTCGAAGTCAAAATCACAACCCATTTACATTCTCTGCATCTTCTTCCATTGTAGCTAACCTGGCAGTGATTGTGATGTTATCTCGAAGAAGATGCGGTCTCTCTACAAATATCATATATTATCTTGTCTCTATGGCAGCGACAGATCTTCTGGTCGTGGTCACAGTTGTAATACTAAACCAGATTGTGAGGAGTTATTTCCAATTCAGTTTCCTGTCTATCACACCTGTATGCAGTGTTCGCAATTCATTAAGTTCTGCAGCCATTGACAGTTCTGTCTGGTTAACGGTCACTTTCACCTTTGATCGATTTGTGGCCATATGTTGTCAAAAGCTGAAATTTAAATATTGCACAAAGAAGATGGCATCATGGGTCATAGGATCGGTGTGTGCACTGTCCTTCATGAAAAATATATCAATATATTTCCATTATAAACCTATATACATAATTGACAAAATACCATGGTTCTGTGGCCTAAAACCAGAATATTTTACTGCACCGGGCTGGGCTGTATACGACTGGATTCGTTCCATTTTGACTCCGTGTTTTCCTTTCATTCTGATATTACTGCTCAATGTTTTGACTGTCAGGCAGATTTTTGCCGCGAATCGAGCCCGTCGGAGACTCCAGACTCAGGGCAATGGAGAGACTCAGAGTGACCCAGAGATGGAGAAGCGAAGAAAGTCCATTACTTTACTCTTTGGCATCTCAGGAACATTCATCCTATTGTACTTGTTATATTTTGTTTCAATCTTTTACTTGCGAATTGCGAATATTTCTTATTCCTCTGTGTCTGATATTAGCAAACCGATATTTATTGTCGAACAAAGTGGATACATGCTTCAGTTATTGAACTCCTGCATCAATCCATTTATTTATGCAGGGACCCAGAGTAAAATCAGAGAGGAGATAAAGAATGGTGTGGAATATCCATTCAGTCTATTTGCTAAAATATTTTAAAAATCAAAATGAAAGAAACTGATATGATTCATATCGCAGCATACTTTCTTATTATTCCGCTTTTTTGCAAACAATTGATCAATACTGAGTACTTTGAAATCTTAAGCTAACGCTTGTAGAATATGTAGCGAGTGAAGAGTGTCTTATCACGTGTATTTACCTTGCAAAACATTCTGTAAATTCTCAGCTGTATCACATGTTGCTCGCTGTAATCCATTTACACTTGGCTGGCGTGCAGTGAATTATGTGGAATTAGCGTGTGGTGAATTCACGTTCATGTCCTGTGTACATGTTTGGATTTCATAACTTAAAAATGTTGGCAATTGACTTTCGGATTGCGCATCCAAAGTTAGTTAAATGATTGCAGATGTTCAAGCATGCAGCGCCATGATGCTTTCTTTTCCACTCAATTCCACCAGCCTCAAAAACTTTTCTGGAAGGGTTAAAATCAACTTGGAGAAAGTGAGGACTGAGGATTCTGGAGATCAGGTTTGAGTGTGTGGTGCTGGGATGCTGCCTGGCCTGCTGTGTTATTTCAGCATCACACTCTCCACACAAGTTTTTCCAATAAGCGGCATCCTCATTTCAAATACAATTGGAATTAATATTAATTGCCATACATTACATTTAGTGTGCTGTGCCTAGAAGCAAAAAGATGTGATAAATCCAGTACTGCTGCATGTATCCAGCAGACAGTGGCTTGCAATGACACTTCTAAACTGTGTATGACTCATTCTGAGATCAAAATAGACTCCCAACCTTGGCAATTCAAGAATGAATGGCAGCTGATGACTCAGGATAGGAGCTGGTGAGTAGTGGAGTTCCCCAAGGGTCAGTGTTGGGACCACAACATTTTGTTTTATGCATTAATGATCTGGATGAAGGAACTGAGGACATTCTGTTAACATTTGCAGATGATACAAAGATAGGTAGAGAGGCAGGTAGTATTGAGGATGCAGGAAGGCTGCAGAAGAATTGAGACAGGTTAGGAGAGTGGGCAAAGTAGTTTCAGATGGAATACAGCCTGGGAAGGTGTGAGGTCAAGCATCTTGGTAGGGTGAACAGAGGCGTGGCCTAGTTTCCATATGGAGTTAAAATTCTGAAATCTGAAGTACAAAGCGACTTGGGATTCCGAGTTCAGGTTTCTCTTCAGGTCAATGTGCAGGTGAAGTCAGTAAGTGCAACGTTGTCATTCCTCTCCTTCTTAAAGCTCTGGTCAGACCACATTAAGAGTATTGTGATAAACTTTGGACCCCATACCTCTAGAAGTATGTCTTGGCCCTGGCTCGAGTCTTGGGAAGATTCAAGAAAATGATCCTAGAAATGAAAAGCTTAACCTATGAGAAGTGTTTGTGTCTATACTCATTGAAGTTTCGAAGGATAAAGGGGAACTCATTGAAACTTACAGAAAATTGAATGGCCTGGACAGAGTGGATGTTGGGAGGATTCTTCCATTGACAGGTGAGACTAGGAGATGAGGGCACAGCCTCTGATTAAAGGGAAGAGCCTTTCAAACAGAGGTGAGGAGAAACTTCTTCAGCCAGAGAGTGGGGAATCTATGGAATTCATTGCAACAGAACCTTGTGGAGGCCACTTCATTGAGTGCAGTATATACTCGTGTCTAGTTCAAACATTGAAGATTTTTAAAGTCTGAAATTAGGCAGCCAAGTATATACAAGGTATTGTTTTCCAGTGGATGAATATTTATCACCCAAATAAACAAAATGGAGCAACTCCCGCTCCCTAGTTCTGGAACGTTTCCTGTAATGTATTTGGGCCGCAATAAACCTTGGGTTTCTGAAACCAATACAGATCACGGTCACCTGTACTGTTATACCATTACAGGTAAAAGATGTCCTCCAACGCATCTCGTCAACATCCCGCACCTCCGCTCACAGACCCGACCCCTTCATCCGTAATAATGACAGAACGTCCCTGGTGCTCACCGTCCACCCTACCAACCTTCGCATAAACCAAATCATCCGCCGACATTTCCGACAACTCCAAAATGATCCCATGACCAGGTATATATTTCCCTTCCCACCCCTTTCCATCTCCCGCAAAGACCGTTCCCTATAGGACTAACTCGTCAAGTCCACACCCCCCTACAAACCACCTTCCCATCCTGGAACTTTCCGTTGCCACCGCTGGAACTGCAAAACCTGTGCCCACACCTCCTCCCTCACCTTCATCCAAGGCCCTAAAGGAGTCTTCCACATCCATCAAAGATTTACCTGCACATCCACTAACATCATTTATTTTATCCGTTGTTCCCAGTGCGGTCTCCTCTACATTGGGGAGACTGGATGCCTCCTAGAAGAGTGCTTTAGGGTACATGTCCGGGATACCCGAACCAATCAACCACACGGCCTTGTGGCCCAACATTTCATCTCCCCCTCCCACTCTGCCGAGGACATGGACATCCTGGGCCTCCTGTACCGCCGCTCCCTCACCACCAGACGCCTGGAGGAAGGACGCCTCATCTTCCTCCTTGGAAACTTCTACCAGTGATCAATGTGGACTTCAACAGTTTCCTCATTTCCCCTTCCTCCACCTCACTCAAGTCCAAACTTGCAGCTCAGCACTGTCCCCATGACTTGTCCGACCTGCCTATCTTACTTTCCACCTATACATCCACCCTCCTCTCTGACCTATCACCTTCATCCCCTCCCCCACTCACTTATTGTACTCGATGCTACTTTCTCCCGGCCCCCCTCTAGCTTATCTCCCCATGCTTCAGGCTCTCTACCTTTATTCCTGATGAAGGGCTTTTTGCCCGAAACGTCGGTGTTATTGCTCCTCGGACCACTGATCCAGAATCTGTTATACCAACACAGTAATTCTGAAAACCTGGAGTGGAGTTTGACAGCCGGCTGACTGAAAGATCTGTAATGGCATGATACAGCCAGCAGATTGGAAAACGGGATCGGAGCACAACGGGCAGACACACCAACTCATAAATGTTAATCTATAACTTTGAAGGTCTAGAGTTTACGTTTCCACGAGAGATATGGAAAATACATGGTTTCTTGGTCAAAAGTAAGGGGTTATGTATACATGAGATCGACCAATACACGAGTATATGTGGCACCTTTCAACCAGATTGGATAGGTTCTTGGCTGTCAATAGTATCAAATGTTCCAGGGAGAAAGTGGGAAAATGGGGTTGAAGAAATTGATCAGCCATGATTGATTGGTGGAAGGACTTGATGGGCCAAATGGCCTAATTTTTGCTCCTATATCTTCTGGACAGAGGAGGTTCCAGACTTAGTCTGTCTGTCATTGAGTGTATGGCTGCCTCATGGAGTTTGAAGCACCGCAACAGGTCCATAATTGTCATGTTAGTCAAGGATTGTATAATGGTGGCTGAGAGAACTTTTGATGAGGGCTCGTCTATTAAGGTAGTGTGGGCTGAGGTTAGAAACAGGAGAGGAGAGGTCACACTGCTTGGAGATTTTCATAGGCCTTCACAGAGTTCCAAGGAAGTGGAAGAGAGGATTAGCAAAATTATTCTGGGGAGGAGTGAAAGGAACAGGTTGGTCATTAAGGGGTCTTTAGCTTCCCCAACATTGGCTGGGAATGCTATACCTCGAGTAAGTCAGATGGATCAGTTTTTGTCCAGTGTGTACAGGAGGGTTTCGTGACACAGTATCGGGAAAGGCCGACAAGAGGGGAGGCCACATTGGATCTGGTGCTTAGGAAATTAACCAGGTGTTTGATTTAGTTTTAGATGAGCACTTTGGAGACAGTGACCATAATTCAGGTACGTTTAGTTTAGCGACGGAAAGGGACAGGTACATGCCACAAGGCAAGAATTATCGATGGGGCAAGGGGAATTATAATGCGATTAGATAGGAATTACGATGCATAGAATGGGGTAGCAAAATGCAGGGGATGCAGACAATGGAAATGTGGAGCTGGTTAAAGGAACAGATATTGCACGTCCTTGATAGGTATGTCCCTGTCAGGCAGGGAGGAAGTGATAAGATAAAGGAACCCGCTCTTTACTACAGAAACTGTATCACTTGTTACGAAGAAGAAGGAGGCTTATGTGTTGATGAGGCAAGATGGTACAGATGAGGCGATGGAGAGTTACAGATCAGCTAGGAAGGATTTAAAGAGAGAGTTAAGAAGAGTAAAGTGAGGACAGGGGCAGTGTTTATCAAATAGAATAAAAGGACAATCCTAAAGTTGTGAGGAATAAAATGATGATTAGGGTAGGAATAGGTTCAATCAAACACAGAAATGGGAAGTTGAGTGTGTACCCTGTGGAGATCGGAGAGTTGCTAGACGAACATTTCTCATCGGTTTTCACTCAGGAAAAAGGAGAAAATTGTAGAGAAGAATAATGAGGTATGAGATATTAGACTAGAAAGGATCAAAATGAGTTAGAAACAGGAGTTATCAATTCTAGAAGGAGTGAAAGTAGACAAGTCCCCTGGGCCAGATGGGATTTATCTGAGGATTCGCTAAGGGAGGAGATAGCAGAGCCTTTGGCTTTGATATTTGAGTTATCATTGTCTACAGGTTTGGTACCAGAGGACTGGAGGATTGCAAATGTTCTGGCCTTGTTCAAGAAGGGCAGTAGAGATGACCCAGGTAATTATAGACCAGTGAGCCTTACTTCTGTTGTTGGAAAGGTTTTGCAAAGGTTTATAAGAGATAAGATTTATAATCATCTAGCCAATAATTTTATTTCAGATTATCAACATGGTTTCATCAAGGGCAGGTTGTGTCACAAACGTCATTGAGTTTTTTGAGAAGGTGACCAAGTAGATGAGGATAGGGCAGTGGACGTGGTATACATGGACTTCAGTAAAGCTTTTGATAAGGTTCCACATGGTAGGCTGTTGGAGAAAATGTATAAGCATGGAATTGAGGGTGATTTAGCAGTTTGGATTAGAAACGGGCTTTCTAAAAGAAGGCAGCGACTGTTGGTTGATAGAAAATATTCAACTATTCAACTGTAATCCAGTTACTAGTTGTGTGCTACAAAGATCTGTTTTGGGACCACTGCTGTTTGTCATTTTTAGAAATGACTTAGACACAGGCATAAGTGGATGGAATAGTAAGTTTGCCAATAACACTAAAGTCAGTGGAGTAGTGGACAATGTGGAAGAGTGTTACAGGTTGCAGGGGGACCTGGGTAAAGTGCAGAATTGGGCTGAAAGGTGGCAAATGGTGTTCAATGCAGCTAAATGTGAGGGGATGCACTTTGAGAAGAATAACAGGAAGGCGGATTACTGGGTCAATTGAAAGATTATTGGTAGTGTGGATGTGCAGAGGGATGTTGGAGTCCATGTACATAGATCCCTGAAAGTTGCCACCCAGGTGGATTGTACTTTTAAGAAGGCATACGATGTGTTATGTTTCATTCATAGAGGAATTGAGTTCCAGAACAGCAAAAGCATGCTGAAACTACACAAAATGCTGGTGCAGCCATACTTGGAATATTGTTTGTAGTTCTGGTGCCCAAATTTCGGGAAGGACCTGAAGAATTGGAAAAGGTGCAGAGGAGATTAACCAGGATGTTGTCTAGTCTGGAGGGATGGTCTTATGAGGAACGGCTAAGAGACTTGAACCTGTTCTCCTTGGCAAGAAGAAGATTAAGATGGGATTTGATAGAGAGGTAAAACATGATCAGATGCTTAGATAGGGTAGATAGTGGATGTCTTTTTCTCAGATGATGTCGTCAGTGTGCGCGAGGCGGCATAACTACAAATGAGAAGTGATAGAATTAAGACAGATGTCAGAGGCAGGTTCTTTACTCAGAGTGTTAAGGGAGTGGAATGTTCTACCTGCTATTATAGACAATGCAGCCACATCATTAGGGAATTAGGGATTAGGAAAAACACAAAGGCTTTTTATAGGTATGTCAGGAATAAAAGAATGACTAGGGTAGGAATAGGTCCAGTCAAGGATAGTAGTGGGAAGTTGCGCGTGGAGGCTGAAGAGATTGGGGAGACACTGAATGAATACTTTTCACCAGCATTCACTCAGGAACAGGACATTGTTGACGATGTGAATATTGAGTCACAATTAATTAGAATGGATGGCTTTGAGGTATGTAGGGAAGAAGTGTTGGAAATTCTGGAAAGGGTGAAAATAGATAAGTCCCCTGGGCCTGATGGCATTTATCATAGGATTCTCTGGGAAGCAAGGGAGGAGATTGCAGAGCCATTGGCCTTGATTTTTATGTCCCCGTTGTCTACAGGAATAGTGCCAGAAGACTGGAGGATAGCAAATGTGGTTCCCTTGTTCAAGAAGGGGAGTAGGGATAACCCTAGTAACTATAGGCCGGTGAGTCTCACTTCTGTTGTGGGTAAAGTCTTAGAGAGAATTGTAAGGGATAGGATTTATGAACATCTGGATAGGAATAATGTGATCAAGGATAGTCAGCATGATTTTGTGAAGGGCAGGTCGTGCCTCACAAACCTTAGTGAAGCCTTTGAGAAAGTGACAAAGAGGTGGACGAGGGTAAAGTGGTAGATGTGGTGTATATGGATTTTAGTAAGGCGTTTGATAAGGTGCCCCATGGTAGGCTACTGAAACAAAATACAGAGGTATGGCATTGAGGGTGTGTTAGAGGTTTGGATTAGGAATTAGCTGGCTGGAAGAAGACAGAGGGTAGTAGTTGATGGTAAAGGTTCATCTTGGAGTGCAGGTACAAGCGGTGTTCTGCAAGGATCTGTTTTGGGACCATTTTGTTTGTCATTTGTATAAATGACTTGGAGGAGGGGCTAGAAGGTTGGGTGAGCAAGTTTGCGGATGATACGAAAGTCGGTGGAGTTGTTGACAGTGAGGAATGATGTGGCAGTTTACAGCGGGATATAGATAAGCTGCAGAGGTGAGCAGAAAGGTGGGAAATGGAGTTCAATATAGCTAAGTGTGAAGTGATTCACTTTGGTGAGATTAACAAGAAGATGTTGTACTGGGCTAATGGTCGGATACTTGGTAGTGTGGATGAGCAGAGGGATCTTGGTATCCATGTACACAGGTCTCTGAACGTTGCGGATATTTCTGTGTATAATGCAGAAGTTGCAGGATCAGTTCATTCATAAAAGGAAGAAAGATCCCACGAGGGGATGGCAGATCCCATGGGCGGCCATGGCTGATGAAGGAAGTTAAGAAACATATAAAGTAAAAAGAGAAAAAGTATAACATAGCAAAGATAAGTGAGAAAACTGAGGACTGGGAAGCTTTTAAAGAGCAACAGAGGATTACGAAGAAGGAATTTCCAGAGGAAAAATGAGGTACGAAAGTAAACTGGCCAATAATATAAAGGAGAATAGGAAAAGCTTTTTTAAGTATGTGCAAGGCAAAAAAAATGGTTAGGACTAAAATTGGGCCCTTGAACACAAAACCAGGGGAACATATTACGTGGAACAAAGAAATGGCAGAAGTATTAAATGGGTCCTTGAGATCTGTGTTCACTGGGGAAGACACAAACAATCTCCCAGAGGTAACAGTGGCTGAAGGACCTGAACTGAAGGGAATCTATATTTGCCAGAATTTGGTGTTGGAGACACTGTTAGGTCTGAAGGTTGATAAGTCTCCGGGGCCTGATGGTCTACATCCCAGGGTACTGAAGGAGGTGGCTCGGGAAATCGTGGATGCGTTGGTGATTATTTTCCAGAGTTCGAAAGATTCGGGGTCGATTCCTGAGGATTGGAGGGTGGCTAATGTTATACCACTTTTTAAGAAAGGTGGGAGAGAGAAAGCAGGAAATTATAGACCACTTAGTCTGACCTCAGTGGTGGGAAAGATGCTGGAGTCTATTATAAAGGATGAAATTACGGCACATCTGGATAGTAGTAACAGGATAGGACGGAGTCAGCATGGATTTATGAAGGGGAGATCATGCTTGACTAATCTTCTTGAATTTTTGAGGATGTAATTCTGAAGATGGACGAGGGAGATCCAGTAGATGTAGTGTACCCGGACTTTCAGAAAGCTTTTGATAAAGTCCCACACAGGTGCTTAGCGAGTAAAATTAGGGCGCATGGTATTCGGGGCAAAGTACTAGATTGGATTGAAAATTGATTGGCTGATAGGAAACAAAGGGTAGTTATAAACGGCTCCATTTTGGAATAGCAGGCATTGACCAGTGGGGTACCACAAGGATCAGTGCTGGGACTGCAGCTTTTTACAATATATGTGAATGATACAGAAGATGGTATCAGCAATGACATTTGCAAATTTGCTGATGATACTAAGTTGGGTGGCAAGGTGAAATGTGATTAGGATGTCAGGAGATTACAGGGTGACCTGGACAAGTTAGGTGAGTGGGCAGATGCATGGCTGATGCAGTTTAATCTGGATAAATGTATGGTTATCCACTTTGGTGGCAAGAATGGGAAGGCAGATTACTACCTCAATAGAATCAATTTAGGTAAAGGGGCTGCAGAGAGAGATCTGGGTGTTCTTGTACACCAGTCAATGAAGGCAAGCATGCAGATACAGCAGGTAGTGAAGAAGGCTAATAGCATGCTGGCCTTCATAACAAGAGGAATTGAATATAAAAGCAAAGAGATGTTTCTGCAGCTGTACAGGACCCTGGTGAGACCACACCTGGAGTACTGTGTGCAGTTCTGGTCTCCAAATTCGGGGAAAGACATTCTGGCTATTGAGGGAGTGCAGCATAGGTTCACGAGGTCAATTCCTGGAATGGCGGGATTACCTTACACTGAAAGACTGAAGCGACTGAGCTTGTATACCCTTGAGTTGAGAAGGTTGAGAGGGGATCTGATTGAGACATATAAGATTATGAAAGGATTGGACACTCTGGCAGAAGGAAACATGTTTCCACTGATGGGTGAGTGCCAAACCAGAGGACACAGCTCAGAAATACAGGGTAGATCATTTAGGACAGAGATGAGGAGAAACCTCTTCACCCAGAGAGTGGTGGCTGTGTGGAATGCTCTGCCCCAGAGGGCAGTGGAGGCCCAGTCTCTGGATTCATTTAAGAAAGGGTTGGATAGAGCTCTCAAAGATAGGGGAATGAAGGGTTATGGCGATAAGGCAGGAAGAGGATATTAATTAGGAATGATCAGCCATGTTTATATTGAATGAATGGCAGTGCAGGCTCGAAGGGCTGAATGACCTACTCCTGCACCTATTGTTTATTGCCACCCAGGTAAATAGTGCTGTGAAGAAGGCATATGGCGTACTGGCTTTTATTGGTAGAGGAACTGAGTTCCAGAGTCCTGAGGTCATATTGCAGTTGTATAAGACTCTGGTGCGGCCACATCTGGACTATTGTGTGCAGTTTTGGTCGCCATACTATAGGAAGGATGCGGAGGCACTGGAATTGGTTTACCAGGATGTTGCCTGGTATGGTAGGAAGATCGTATGAGGAAAGGCTGAGGCACTTGTGGCAGTATTCATTGCAGAAAAGAAGATTTAGGGGTGACTTGACAGAGGTGTACAAGATGATTAGGGGTGTAGATAGGGTTGACAATGAGAACCTTTTTCCATGTATGGAGTCAGCTATTACGAGGGGGCATAGCTTTAAATTAAGAGGTGGTAGGTATGGGACAGATGTTAGGGGTAGATTCTTTACTCAGTGAGTCGTGAGTTCATGGAATGCCCTGCCAGTAGCAGTGGTGGACTCTCCCTCTTTATGGGCATTTAAACGGGTATTGGATAGGCATATGGAGGATAGTGGGCTCGGATTGGCGCAACATCGAGGGCCAAAGGGCCTGTACTGCACTGTATTTTTCTGTGTTCTATGTTCTATCAGGAAGATTTAAACAATCCTTAGAATAGCACATGGGTGATTTTGGGATAGTGTAGGGGGACGAGCTGAGAACAGTTCACAGGTTGGTGCAAAGACCGAAGGGCCTGTTCTGCACTGTATCATTCTATGACGAAAGTGCTACAAGAGATTTCTGCTGTCTTAAACACAGTGACAGATCTTATATTGTGGACTTACAAAACATCACTGATCTCTACCAAACATGTACGAGCTAGAGTCAGGGCTATAATAAGATGCTGCAACAGGAGGGGAACAGGTAACTTCATACAAAACCCTCCTCCTTCTCATCCAGTTCCACCTCCAAAATCGAAGGAGTTCCTGAAAAGCACCTTTATATCCCATCACAACACTTTGCCCCACAGTCGTGGTATCTGGCTGTGCTCAAAGAGGAGTGCAACAGTCTGTACTGGGACCAACTGGGGCCTTGAAACACTTGGTAAACACTAAAATCCTCTGAGCCTTGAGCCCCACGACATTGTATGCATTTGCTATTGTTTTTAACCTGTTCCTGACTTCCCTTGTTTTTCCTTATGAATCTGTTCAAAGCTATTATTAAACACACCTGCACCAGCTGCGAATTGAACTTAGGTCTCTCAGATTCGGGATATTTTCACCACATCACAAGGCATCGACTCGAAATTCACTTGTCCTTTAGCCTGCTGAATTGCGCTTGAAACAGCTCTGCAACTGTGAGGAAGGTGGGTGGGGGTGGGGGGGTGGGGAACTGGAGGACCGAGCAGCGTCCGGTCCTCCAACCAGAGTGAGTGAGGAGTGGGGTCAAAGCATTCTCAGGGAATGATTGGTCAGAAAGCAAACTGTTTTGCACGATTGTGATCATTCTGACTCCATAGTGGAGCATTAAACCTCTCTCATAAATCAATGTGAGATGTTAAGAAGTAGTTGAAATGTAAATCTTATAACGTACATATTTCCAATCGATTTACACAACTAGAGTAAGAGACATATTTTCAAACTCCCAGAACAATTCATAATTTACATACCTGGCCAGTACGGTTAAGTTCAACCAATCAATCTGCTTTCACACTAGACATCTCTACGTCTGTAAATCGACAGAACAATTGTTAATGTCTAATATTGCACCCATGATTCTGTACAGATATGAATATTCTCTGAAACTCACCAATAACCTCAGATGCACGCGCAGTTTGGTTTCTATACAGAGCATGCGCAGTGTCACATTGATAGGGGCGAGAGACAGACAGACAGACATGGAACAGCTTTCTCCGACAGCGGCGCTCTGAGCCGGTGTGTGGGAGCCTCATTGGGAGAAAGGAGCGGAGAGAATTCACAAGTCTTGGATATAGGTAACAAAACCCCAAAAAAGACCCTCTACACCCGGGTAAGGAGGTAGTGGTCTCTGATCAGGGAAGCGGCCTAGCGTCACAGCCGCCATTTATTTGAAGGAAGAGGGAGTGCCATGGTGAGAAGGTCAAGGCGCAGGAGGGCGGGGCTATCAGGGCCTGCAGAACAATCCGAGGAAAGGGAAGACCCATTGTTATTGATTAATTCCACGAACATAGCTACACTGGGTGATCCCGCAGGAATATCCTCTCTTAGTACTGCTGTGATGTTTCACCCAATCAGAACCAGCAGCTCTCCTCCTCTCTCAGCTCCCCTTCTGTCCTCCCTGCAGCACCTGTCCCCAGGAGCATTGAGCTGCCTGTCCTGTCCCTCCCTCAGCTGTATTTCTGGACTACCTGTGGTATCCTAGTCCCGATTACTTCACTAAAGACATTAATACTCCCGATGGATTTGTCTTAACATCAGCAACTGTTTAATACTCATTTACAGGTTTTTAATTACATCTTTTTTGAAACATTTAATTCACATTCAATCGTTTGCAATGGTGGGATTTGAACCTGTGTCCAGAGAACATTTGCTGAATTTCTGGATAAATTGTCTCACAATAAGGCCACTAGGCCATCACTTCACCTGTTGACAGGTTGTGCACCCCAGTGCAACATGAATCAAAACCCTTTCTTTCTGCACAATTGTATCACTCAGTCTCTCTCCATGTAGTATCCCTCACTGTGTGGGTCTAATTGCTGCTTCTGTCAGCGTCTCTCACTCTTGCAGCTACTCCAGATCCTGAGCTAACGGAATTCTCCACTCCAGAGAGATGAGGCAGCACAGGCCAGTAATGGAGAATGGGATTTTCCAGATCTCTGTGGGGCTCAGTGCCATTCTACATATGTAACCCTCACAGTATCAGTCCAGTGTCCCATTCTGCCTATTTCTGTGTCTTCTACAGGTACTCGGGGATTTCCTGACTCAATAGACGTGCCAACTGCTGGTTGGAAAAATGGTTGGTCAGCCAGAGAGACAAAGGTCAGGGAGGTCGGAAGCCTTCAATAAATCCTGCTACCAGATAAGATCATTCCAGTGCACAGAGCAGACAGCAACGAGATGGCTCCAAACATCAGCTAACAAGACATGACATAGATACAGTGCTGGAGGGGGAGCTCAGTACAGACACACTCCAGCCTTAGTTACCACCTCTACTTTACTTGAAATTTTATTGTACTGAGACAGCATCGAGCATTCCCGTTTTCAATCCAGGTTCATGCTGTCTTGGTGAGCATTAGGACAACCGATGGGAAAGCAGGCCTCCTATGAGAGGATGGTAATGCTACCTGGGATTGGCTTGTCTTGTGGACCAGTGTCTTCAATCATTCTAACATCTATAACCGTTCCGACAACTGTCATCTCCTCCTCCCTCACCAGTCTCTTCACATATTTGAACCCTCCAGTCCAGACGACCACCATATTGCTGTAACTTGCTTCAGTCTCTACAACATGCCTTGTCGCGATTATCTCCTTCAACAACTGGAGACATAGGGTCTGTTTCTGTGTTGCATGACTCTTCGGCCGAGGTTTCCGAAATGGAATGAGTTGCATTTGCCTGTGTTTGGCCCATATCCCTTCAAATCTTCTCCTCTCCATGTACCTGCCCAAGTATCTTTTCCATATTGTAATCGTACTTATTTTTACCATTTCCTCTGACAGTCCATTCCATCTATGCACCATCCTCTGTGGGAAATGTTGCCCTTCAGCTCCCTCTTTAAATCCTTGCTCCCTCACCTAATGTTTATGCCTCTAGCTTTGGACTCATCTACCCTTGGCAATTCACCTTACTTAGGCCGTACATGATTTCATTAACCTTTATAAGGTCATCCTGTGGCCTCCTGTGCCCAGGTGAAATATTGACGACAATGTTACAAATATCTCCAACTCATGTACTCAATGCACTGGCCACTGAAGACAAGTGTGCCAAATGCTGCCTTCCCCACCCTGTCCACCTGTGATGCCACTTCGAAGGAACAATGCAACTGCACCTCTGGTCTCTCTCTGTTCGACAATACTGTCCAGGGCCAGACCATTAACGGTGTTAGTCCTCCCTGGTTTGTCGGAAATAAATTCAACACCTGAATTAAACTCCATCTTTCATTCCATAGCCCACTGTCCCAGTTGATTAACATTCCCTTTGATAACTATATTCCCTGCCCACTCTTCCACTAATCTTGGTATCCACAAACATACTAACAGGGACTCCTATATTTTCACTCAAATTGTTTGTGTAAATGATGCACAACAGTGGCCCCAGCACCAATCCGTACAGGGCATTGCTGGTCAGAGGCCTGCAGTCTGAACAACAACCCTCTTCCACCACCCTCTGTCTCCCACTGTCATCCCATTTTGTATCTAGTTGGCTAGCTCTCCCTGATCCCTTGTGATCTCCCCTTACTAACCAATGTATCATGCTACACCCTGACCAAGGGTTTGCTGAAGCCAGAAACAACGTCTGTTGCTCTGCCTTCATCTATCTTCTTGGTCACATCTTGAACAAACTCCAGCCAAGTTTTTGAGACATGTTTTCCCACACACAAAGCCATACTGGCTGTCCGTAATCAGTCCTTGCCTTTCCAAATGCATGTAAGTCCTACCTTTTAGAATGACCTCCAACAAATGACCTACCCTGATGCCTGACTCATCAGTCAGTAGTTCTCTCGCTTTCTGTTGCAGCCTTTCTTAACTAATGACACAACATTGTAATCATAGACAGAGAGTCATACTGCACTGTTCGGTTAACGCTAACCATACTCTAAAACAGATCTCATCCCACCTGCCTGTTCCTTGATCATATCCCTTCAAACGTTTCCTATTCCTATACTAATCCAAATGTCTTTTAAACATTGTAATTGTCCCCACATTCACCCCTTCCTTTGGAAGTTCATTCCACACACAATGTGCCCCTCATGTCTTTTTTTTTAAATGCCTCTCCTCTAAACTTAAAAATGTAGTGCCTTGTCTTGGAACGCCCATTTCCATGGGAAAAGACAACTCCCATTAACTCTATCTATCCCCCTCATTATTTGATAAACATCTATAAGGTCATCTGTCAACACTCAGGTTTCAGTGAAAAAAATACCAACCTTTCCAAGCTTTCTTTATAACTGAAACCTTCTATAACCATCCACATCCCAGTACATCTCCTCTGAACCCTCTCCAGCTTAATAATATCCTTTCTATAACTGGGCGACCAGAACTGGGCACAGTATTCCAGAAGAGGACTCACCAATGGCCTGTATAATCTCAATGCAACTTCCCCACTTCTATATCCAAAGGACTGAGCAATGAAAACAAATGTGGCAAGCATCCTGTCTCACCATGTTGCAAGCTTCAAATAATTATGTACCTGAACCCCGAGGTCCCTTTGTTCAATAACACTACCGAATGTCCTACCATAAATTGTATAAGCCTTGCCCGTGTTTGTTGTACCAAATGCAATACCTCAGGTTTATTCAGATTGAACTCCATCTACAGCTTTTCAGCCATTTATGCATTTCATCAGGATTCCTTTGTAATCTTAGAAAACCTTCTCATTGTCAACAATGTCACCCTCCAGTCTACCAGCCTATCACACATAACTCTCTATGATACAACTGTCTGCTAGGGACCCTACAATTTCTTCACAAGCTTCCCACAATGTCCTGAGATACATTTGATCAGGTCCTGGGGATTTATTTCTCTGTGTATTAAAACCTCCAGCACCTCCTTTTCTATAATGTGGACTCATTTCAAGACATTGAGTCATGGAGATGTCTAGCACGGAAACAGATCATTTTGACCAACTCCTGTATGACGTAGCTAGTCAAATTTGCCAGACTTTTGCCAATATCCCTCTAACCCCTTCCTATTCATATACCCATCCACATGCCTTTTAAATATATTTCTATCAGCCTCCACAGTTCCCTCTGGCAGCTTATTCCATACACTCTGCGGGAGCCAGTTGTCCTTTAATTCCCATTGAAAAATTCCCCTTGCACTTTAAAGCTGTGCCCTGTCGGTTTGGAATCCCCCAGCCTGGGAAAAGACCTTGTCTATTGATCCTATCGATGATCATTATGATTTTAAACACCTTTATCAGGCAACTCCTCAGTCTCCCATGTTCAAGTGAAAACAGCTCAAGCCGATTCAGCATTTCCCTGCAGTGCAAACCCTCCAATCCTGGCAACATCTTTGTTCATTTCTTCTGAACTCTTTCATGTTCTCGACATCCTTCCTATGGCATTGAGACCAGAATTGTACCACACTATTCCAATAGTAGTCAGGCCAATCACTGTTTAGTTCCCTGAGCGGCCCACTCTTTATCCACAGTAAGTTCCAAAGTGAAATATTTCAAATCTTGTAATTTCACACATTGTTGGCTTCATTGATCATTAAGGATACCGGTTTTGACCCGAGCTCTTCTTTTGCTCTTAATACCCTTGTAGATTCTCCTTGAATTCTCCTTAACTTTCTCTGCCAAAGCTATCTCATGCCCCCTTTTTGCATTCCTGATTTCCATACTCAGTGTATTTCTACATCCCGATGCTCCTGAAGGGACTCACTTGAGTCAGCCAGTTATGTGGCCCCTTTTTTCTTGACTAGAGCCTCAAAACTCAGCCAGTGTTGCCTAATTCTGTCAACATTGAGCTGCACTCTAACAAAAAAATGCTGGTGCTGAACTTTTATCTTGGTTTTAAAATATTCCTACTTGCCAGACTTCCATTTACGTGCAAATAGCCTCCCCAAATCTACTTTAAAAATTCATGTCTAATACTGTCCTGCTCCTTTGTATAACTCGAACTTGTGAATCAGGCCTGTCGATATTGGTGGAACTGAGAAATAAAAATTGGTCATCAGTTTGCTACGATTGTACTACAGCGATAGACAATGGAAGGTGGAGGAGCAAATATGTCAGGAGATCTCAGATATGTTAGAATAGTAGTGTTGTAACGGTAGGGCGTTTTAACCTTTCCAAACCTGGACTGGGTTTGCTACTGTGTTAAGCGTTTGGATGGAAGGAATTTTTTAAGTGTGTTCCAGAAACTCCCAATCAATAAGTAAATGGCCCAACTGGAGAATGGGGCTAAACCTGACCTCCCCTGAGGACTGAGGTGTTAGTGGGGGAGCACTTTGGAAAGTCACCACAATTGTATTAGATTGAAAATAGCGATGGAAAAGGGCTTAATGGGCGATCCTGCATGAATACTCACTCTAGGTACTACTGTGATATTTCCCCCAATCAAAACCACCAACTCTCCTCCTGTTTCTGCCTCATGTTCTATCCTTCCTGCAGCATCTGTCCCCTGGAACATCTGTGTACCTTCCTCCAGCCTTTAGAGCTGTGTTTCTGTAATACCTATAACATCCCAGTCCCATGTTCCGATCCATACTGTGAGTTTATCTGCCCGGCACTTTGCATTGAAATAAATTAGATTGGATTACTTACAGTGTGAACACAGGCCCTTCGGCCCACAAGTTCACACCGACCCTCCGAAGAGCAACCTACTCAGACCCATTCCTCTACATTTACCCTTTCACCTAACACTACGGACAATTTAGCATGGCCAATTCACCCAACCTGCACATCTTTGGACTGTGCGAGGAAACCGGAGCACCCGGAAGAAACCCATGCAGACACGGGGAGAACATGCAAACACCACACAGATGGTTGCCTGAGGTGGGAATTGAACCCGGATCTCTGGTGCTGTGAGACAGCAGTGCTAAGCACTGTGCCACTATGCCGCTCTTTTTTTTGCAGATTGATGTGTTTCATTGGTGATTATGATGTACCGGCCATAGTTTTATTCAGAAAGTCCCCTCCCACAATGACAGTTGAAGTTTCAGTTCAACATTAGACTTAATTAGATTAAATGGAGTTTAATTGATCAATTTTCCCTCATTGCCTGCTATTTCTTGCCTGCCTTGTCTATTTATATTGCCATCCATGAACATCTGCACCAGCCTCAAATTTCTTTCTGGTCTTACGACTCTTTGGGATTCCAAACCCCTGCCAGATGAGTGTAAATCCACTCGAGCAGCTCCAGCACTCTCCCCACCAGGATGTGGGTCCCCTCCTGCTCCTAGTTCAGGTGTCTTCCCCACCCTGTCAACCTGTGCTGACACCTTCAGACATCCAGGGACTTGTTCACCAATGTCTCTGTGTTCCTCAGTACTCCAGGAAGACCTACCCTTCATGATGTATATCGTTGGCTGATTAGACTTCCCACAGTGCATTACCTCACAGTGATCAGAAGTAAACTCCATCTACCATTACTCTGCTCAGATTATCATCTGATCGATATCAGACTGCAGCCTGAGACCATCCCCCTCACAGTGGAAGACACCTTCACCTTTCATGTCATCTGCAAACCTACCAATGATTTCTTCTGCTTTCACGTAAGAGATATTAATGTACATAGTAACCAGCAATGGCTCCTGCACAAATCCCTGTGGTAGATCCGCTGGACAAAGGCTTCCAGTCACAAAAACAACCCTCCACCAATTGTGGATCCAATTTACCAACTTGCCTTGGATCCCATGGTCTCTTCCCTTTTGGACCAGCCTTCCATGTCGGATCTTGTCAAAGGCCTTAACAAACTCCATGTAAACCACATCATCTGCACAGCCCTCATCAATATCAGAGGACAGTTCTCTACCAAATCCATACAGACAATCCCTCATGTATTCCTGTCCTGTCGAATGTTGATTCATCTTGTCACTCAGAATTTTTATCACTGTTGTCAGTCTATCTGCTCTGTAATTACCTGGCCTATCCCTGCTGCCCTTTTTGAACAAAGGAACCACATTAGCGATTCTCCAGTCATTCAGCACTTCACCTGTGGCCAGCAAAGTATTAAATATATCCACCAGGGCCCCAGCAATCTCCTCCCTTATCTCCCATAGCAGTCTGGGATTATATTGTATCAATACTGGGAATTTCACCACCTTGTTTCCTGTGAAAACATTTAATGCCTCCTCCTTATTGATCTTAACATGTTCCAAAACCTCACTATCTCAACTAAAATCCTCGGCTACAATGCATTTCTCCTGTGTGAATACACATGGGAAGTTTTCAATGAAGACCACACCTACTTCCTCTGGCTCCATGCACAGATTGTCCCTTTAGTTCTAACAGGCCGGAGTGTTTAGCAGGGAATCATCTTGCTCTAACTGTACTTACTAAATACCTTCTGTCTTTTCCTTAACATTATCTGCCAAGGATATTTTGTGACCATTGTTTGCCTGTTCATTTTAAGGCCCCCCTCTGCACTCTATACTTTTGAAGCTCTTCATCTGTTTTTATTGCACTGTATTTTCTTTATCAAACTCACAATATCGCTTGATCAGGATTTGCTAATGTGCTGCCTGAGCCATTCACTCCTCGCAAAACACACTGGCTCTTAATTCTCACTGCATCATATTAAACATTTCCTTTGTTCCAAATAGAGACTCCAGTGAGTGTAGTTTGTTGCAGTCGAGACTTGCCAGTCTAATGATAATGATAGCGTTGAGTGACAGTGATAATCTAATGAGAAGTAACCTCCCCAAGTTTAGATACTTAGCTTCTGCATTATCCTTATCTATTTGCCATAATGTCTTTGAAGCTAACAGTAATAGTATCTATGCTCAAAAAAGCTCCATAAATCCTCGTCCTGAACCTACAGCCCACCCTGTCTCTAACATTCTTCAGTCCTTACCATCCTCCCTATCTGTGTACCTTCCCCCAGCCTCTAGAGCACATGGTATCACTGTAACCCTCCCCACAGCACTCATGCATTCACCTGTTTACAATGGTGGGTTTTGAACATGGGCTGAGTTTCTGGATACATAGCACAGCGAAAATACCATCAGGCCATCATTTTGCCTTCTTACAAGTTTCCCATCCTTGAGCACTGACACCAGCAACATCAAAACCCCTTCTTCCTACACAATCGTTTGATCCCGATACCTTCTTGCACTCTGGTGATACCACTCAGTCTCTAACCATGTGGTATCCCTCATTGTGAGGGTCCAGTTAGAGCGTCTGTCAGCGTCTCTCGTTCTTGCAGCTACTCCAGATCCTGAGCCAATAGAATTCTCCACTTGAGAGAGACGATGCCGCACAGGCCAGGGATGGAGACTGGAAGTTTCCAGGACAGAATGGCAATTATTACCATTCTGCATGTGTTTCATCACCCTAATTTCAGAGTCTGTCTATTTCTCTGTCTCCTGTAGGTATTTAGGAAGTTCCTGACTCAATAGCCTTTCCAGCTGCTGGGTGACTCATCTATCAACACATTGAAGATGGTTGGTCAGCCAGAGAGACAAAGGGAAGGGAGATCTGGAGCCTTCAATGAATCCTGCAGTGAGGTAAGATTACTCACAGTGAACAGAGCAGAGAGAAATGAGAGGGCTCCATACAAGACATGACATTGATACAGTGCTGGAGCGGGAGCACAGTACAGACACACCCCAGGCTTAATCACCACCCCTTCTGTAAGTTTTGTTGTACTGAGACAGTATCGGGAGCGTGCTGTCTTGGTGAGCATCAGGACAACAGAGGGGAAAGCAGGCCTCCCATTAAAGTGTGGGAATGCTGCCTGGGATCTCTGTTCTGTATTTGCCCCCAACACTGTATCAATGGCATGTCCTGTGGACCAGTGTCTTCAATAAGTTTTAACTCCTATAACAGTTCTTAGCTCTGTCGTCTTCTCCCCTCTCTACAGTCCCTCCCCATAATTGAAAAATACTGCATTCCAGACTATCATCCCTATCTCTGTAACTTGCTTCAGTCTCAACAACATGCCTTGTCTCGATTGTCTCCTCCTCCAATAAATGGATGCATAGAGTCAGGCAGCATGGAATCAGACCTTTCAGCCCAACCTATCTATACTGACCAGGTTACCCAAACTGAAGGAGTCAAAATTGATTGCATTTGGCCCAAGTCTCTTCAAACCTTCTACTCAACATTTTTAAAATTTTTTTTTAGATTAGATTAGATTACTTACAGTGTGGAAACAGGCCCTTCGGCCCAACAAGTCCACACCGACCCGCCGAAGCGCAACCCACCCATACCCCTACATTTACCCCTTACCTAACACTACGGGCAATTTAGCATGGCCAATTCACCAGACCCGCACATCTTTGTGACTGTGGGAGGAAACCGGAGCACCCGGAGGAAACCCACGCAGACACGGGGAGAACGTGCAAACTCCACACAGTCAGTCGCCTGAGTCGGGAATTGAACCCTGGTCTCAGGCGCTGTGACCCACTGTGCCACCGTGCCGCCCACAAATCTAAAATCTAAAAAATATGTATCTGCCCAAGTGTCTTTTCCATGTTGTGATTGTACTTGTTTCTACCATTTCCTCTGGCAGTCTGTTCTGTCTCTGCGCCATCCTCTGTGGATAATGTTGCCCCTCAGCTCCCTCTTTAAATCTTTGCTCTGTCACTTCCTGTTTATACCCTCTGGTTTGGGGCTCACCTACCCTTGCCTTTTCATCTTCCTTGTGTCCCGCATGGTTTTACAAATCTTTTGTAATGTCACCCGTGGCCTACTATGTCCAAGAGAAATATTGAGGGCAATATTACAAATAGCTCCAATTCATTTACTCAATCCTCTGTCCAACTTATGTATCAAAGCGCTGGCCAATGACAGCAAGTGTGGCAAATGCCGCTTTCCCCACCCTGTCCACCTGTGATGTCACTTCCCAGGAACAATATATCTGTACTCCCTTGGTGTCTCTCTCTGTTTGACAACATTGCCCAGGGCCCGGCCATTAACTGTGTTAATCCTTCCTGGTTTGTCTAAACAAAATCTACCACCTGAATTCAACTCCATCTTTCATTCCTTAGCCCACTATAAGCTGATCAAGATCCTCTTCGATAACTGTATTTACTGCACAGGAGAACACAAATTTTGGTTTCCACAAACATAACAACAATGACTCCTATTTTTTCACCCAAATCATCTGTGTAGATGATGCACAACAGTGGCCCCAGCACCAATCCTTACAGCAAACTGCTGGTCAGAGGCCTCCAGTCTGAACAACAACCCTCTGCCTCCTCCTATCAAACCCATTTTGTTTCCAATTGGCTAGCTCTCCCCGATCCCATGTGATATAACCTTACTAACCAGTGTACCATGCTCAACACTGTCAAAGGCCTTGCTGAAGCTGGAAACAACGTCTATTGCTCTGCCTTCATCTATCTTCTTGGTTGCATCTTCAACAAACTCAGGCAAGTTTGTAAGACATGTTTTCCCACACACAAAGCCACTCTAACTGTTTTTAATCAGTCTTGTCTTTCCAAATTCATGTCAATCCTATGTCTCAGAATGATCTCCAACAACGTACCTATCCTTGATTTCTGCCTCCTCAGTCTGCAGTTCCTTGGCTTCCCCTTCCAGTCTTTCTTAAATAAGGCCGCAGCATTATTTTCATAGTCGTACATTCATACATCATGGAAACTGACTGTTCACTTGATGCCGACCATAATCTAAAACTAATCTCACCCCTCCTGCCTGTTCCTGGATCACATCCTTTCAAGCCTTTCCTATTCCTGTAGCAATTCAAATGTCTTTTAAACATTTGTAATTGTCCACACATTCACCCCTTCCTTCGGAATTTCATTCCACACACAAAACACACTCTGTGTAACAGTTTGCCCCTCATGTTTTCTGTTTTTAAATCTCTCCCTTCTAACCTTAAGAAATATAGCCCCTAGTCCTAAAACTCCCCTGCCGTTGGGAAAAGACAAGTCACATTAACTCTATCTAAACCCCTCATTATTTTATAGACTTCTATGCAGTCACCCCTCAACCTCCAGCCTCAAGTGAAAAATGTCCCAGCCTATACAGCCTTCCATTATAACTGAAACCTTCCATACCCAGCACCATCCCAGTAAGTGTGATCTGAACCCTCTCCAGCTTAATAATATCCTTCCTATAACTGCATGACCATAACTGGGCACAGTGTTCCAGAAGAGGCCTCATCAGAGTCCTGTACAATCTCCACACGACTTTCCAACTCCTGTACTCGAAGGACTAAACAATGAAGGCAAGTGTTCCAAGTACCTTTTATAACCATCCTGTCTCTCCTTGTTACAAACTTCGAAGAACTATGTACCTGAACCCCAAGATCCCTCTGATCTACAACACTACCGAAGACCCTACCATTAATTGTGATAGCTCAACCCTTGCTTGTTGTAACCTAAATGCACTATCTCTCATTTACTCAAATTGAACTCCATCTGCAGTTTTTCAGCCATTCACGCATTTCATCAACATCCTTTTGTAATCTCAGAAAACCTTCTTCACTGCCCACAGCCCACCTTCCAGTCTTCCAGCCCATCACACGTGGCTATCAATGGCACAAATATCACACCTCAGGGCCCTACAAATTATTGCCCAGCTTCCCACAATGTTCTGAGATACACTTGATCAGGTCCTAGGGATTTATCTACCTCTATGTTTTAAAACTTCCAACACCACCTCTTCTATTATGTGGACTCATTTCAAGACTTGGAGCCATAAAGATGTACAGTGTAGAAACTGACCCTTTGTTCCTACTCCTCCATGTTGTTTCTCAACCCATTTGCCTGAACTTTGCCAAATCCCTCTGAACTCATCCTATTTATATACTCATCCAGATGCCTGCTAAATATATTTCTGTCAGCCTCCACCATTTCCTCTGGCAGCTTATTCCATACACGCACCACCCTCTGCAGGAACCAGCTGTCCCTTAGGTCCCTTCTAAATCTTTCCCTCGCACCTTAAAGCTGTCTCCTGTAGGTTTGGACTCTTTCTCTCCCCCCAACCCAGGCTGGAGAAAAGACCTTATCTATTGATGCTGTCCGTGCTCGTCATGATTTTAACAAACTTTTACAAGATAAATCCTCAGCCTCCCATGTTAAAGTGAAAATAAACCCAGTCTATTCAGCTTTTCCCTATAGCTCAAACGCTTCAACCCTGGCAACATCCTTGTTTGTTTCTTCTGAACCTTTTCAAGTTCCACAACATCCTTTCGATGGCATTCAGACCAGATTTGCACACAGTATTCCAATAGTGGTTAGGCCAAACACTGTTTAGTTCCCTGAGCGCCCAGTCTTTATCCACAGTTAGTTCTGAAGTGAAATATTTGTTTTGGATCTTGTAGTTTCACACATCATTGGCTTCATTGATCATTAAGGATACCGTTTTTTTTCCCAAGCTCCTCTTTTGCTCTGAATACACTTGTATAATCCCTTTGTATTCTCCTTAACTTTCTCTGCCAAAGCCATCTCATGTCCCCTTTTTGCATTCCATACTAAGTGTATTCCTACAGCTCTGATGCTTCTCAGGAATTTCCTTGAACCAGCTGGCTGTACCTGACATATGTTCCCTTTTCCTTGACCAGAGTCTCAGTAGACAGCCAGTGTTTCCGAATGCTGTCACCATTGAGCTGCATATTAACAGGAACATGCTGGTGCAGAATGGTCCTTTTATCTCACATTTAAAATATTCCCAATTGCCAAAATTCCCTTTCCCAGCAAATGGCCTCTCTAATCAGCTAAAATAAGTTCATGTCTAATACTATCAAGATTTGTCTTGCCCCATTTTAGAACTTTAACTTTTGGACCAGGCCTGTCTTTCATCAATGCTATTTTCAAACTAATACAATTGTAGTCACTTTGCCGAAGTGCTCCCTCACTAACACCACAGTCCCGTCCCCTACCTTGTTTCCCAAGGGGAGGTCAGGTTTAGCTCCTTTCTCTAGTTGGGCCATTTGTATATTGACTGAGACCTTGTGAAAGGCCTCACTGAACCCCATGATAACCATATCATCTGCATTGCTCTGATAAATGTTTTTAGACACCATTTCAAAAAACTCAACTCAATTCATCAGATAGGATCTTCCTTTTCCAAATCTGTCCTGAATCCATTCCTGCCATTTCAATGTTGATCCATCCTGTCCCTCAGAAATGTTCCCAATATTTTCCCAATATCCCTGTGGCCAGCAAAGTATTAAATATATCCACCAGGGCCCCAGCAATATCCTCCCTTACCTTACATAGCAGCCTGGGAGACATTTCATGGGGCCCTGGGAGTTTCTCCGCCTTTATGCCTGTGAAAACATGTACTGCCTCCTCCTAATTGATCTTAACATGTTGTTGAACCTCACCATCCCAACTGAAAGCCCTGGCTACAGTGTCTTTCCTCTGTGTGAATACAGATGGGAAGCATACATTGAAGTCCTCACCTACTTCCTCTGGCTCCATGTACAGATTGTCCCTTTGGTTTCTAACAGGCCTCACTCTTTAGCTGGGAATCCTCTTACTCTAACTATAGTCATAAAATAACTTGTAGCTTTTCCTTACTAGTGTCTGTTAAGGAGGTTTTATGGCCATTGTTTACCCCTCATTTTTAAGGACCCCTTGCACTCTCTATCGTTGGGAAGGGCTTCACCTGGTTTATTGCACTGTATTTTCTTTACCAAACTCACAATATCACTTGATCAGTATTCACAAGACATGCTGTCTTTGTCATTCACTGATCGTGGTACACGCTGGCCCTGAATTCTCACTGTATCACTTGAAAATACTCCCATTTTCCAAAAGTAGGTTCGACTGCAAATAGTTCCTCTTAGTCTATATTTTTCAAATCCTGTCTAGAACATAGAACATAGAAAAATACAGCGCAGTACAGGGCCTTCGGCCCTCGATGTTGCGCCAATCCAAGCCCACCTAACCTACACTAGCCCACTATCCTCCATATGCCTATCCAATGCCCGTTTAAATGCCCATAAAGAGGGAGAGTCCACCACTGCTACTGGCAGGGCATTCCATGAACTCACAACTCGCTGAGTAAAGAATCTACCCCTAACATCTGTCCTGTACCTACCACCCTTAATTTAAAGCTATGCCCCCTCGTAATAGCTGACTCCATACGTAGAAAAAGGTTCTCATGGTCAACCCAATCTGAACCCCTAATCATCTTGTACACCTTTATCAAGTCACGCTTAAACCTTCTTTTCTCCAATGAAAACAGCCCCAAGTGCCTCAGACTTTCCTCATATGATCTTCCTACCATACCAGGCAACATCCTGGTAAACCTCCTCTGCACCCGTTCCAGTGCCTCCACATACTTCCTATAGTATGGCGACCAAAACTGCACACAATACTCCAGATGCGGCCGCACCAGAGTCTTATACAACTGCAACATGACCTCAGGACTCCGGAACTCAATTCCTCTACCAATAAAAGCCAGTATGCCATATGCCTTCTTCACAGCACTATTTACTTGGGTGGCAAATTTCAGAGATCTGTGTACATGGACACCAAGATCCCTCTGCTCATCCACACTACCAAGTATCCGACCATTAGCCCAGTACCCATCTTCTTGTTACTCTTACCAAAGTGAATCTCGTCACACTTAGTTACATTGAAATCCATTTGCCACCTCTGCAGCTTATTTATATCCCGCTGTAAACTGCCACATCCTTCCTTACTGTCAACAACTCCACCGACTTTCGTATCATCCGCAAACTTGCTCACCCAACCTTCTAGCCCCTCCTCCAGGTCATTTATAAAATTGACAAACAGCAATGGTCCCAAAACAGATCCTTGCGGAACATTGCTGGTAACTGCAATCCAAGATGAACCTTTACCATCAACTCCTACCCTCTGTCTTCTTCCAGCCAGCTAATTCCAAATCCAAACCTCCAACTCACCCTCAATGCCATACCTCCGTATTTTTTTCAGTAGCCTACCATGGGGAACCTTATCAAACGCCTTACTAAAATCCATATACACCACATCTACTGCTTTACCCTCGTCCACTTCCTTAGTCACCTTCTCAAAGAATTCAACAAGGTTTGCGAGGCACGACCTGCCCATCACAAAACCATGCTGACTATCCTTGATCACATTATTCCTATCCAGATGTCCAAAAATCCTATCCCTTACAATTCTCTCTAAGACTTTGCCCACAACAGAAGTGAGACTCACTGGCCTATAGTTACTAGGGTTATCCCTACTCCCCTTCTTGAACAAGGGAACCACATTTGCTATCCTCCAGTCTTCTGGCACTATTCCTGTAGACAACGAGGACATGAAAATCAAGGCCAATGGCTCTGAAATCTCCTCCCTGCTTCCCAAAGAATCCTAGGATAAATGCCATCAGGCCCAAGGGACTTATCTATTTTCACCCTTTCCAGAACCTCTTTCCTACATACCTCAAGGCCATCCATTCTAATTAATTGTGACTCAATATTCACATCGGCAACAATGTCCTGTTCCTGAGTGAATACTGGTGAAAAGTATTCATTCAGTGTCTCCCCAATCTCTTCAGCCTCCACACACAACTTTCCACTACTATCCTTGACTGGACCTATTCGTACCCTATTCATTCTTTTATTCCTGACATATCTATAGAAAGCCCTTGGGTTTTCCCTTATCCTACCAGCCAAGGACTTTTCATGTCCCCTCCTTGCTGCTCTTAACTCTCTCTTTAGATCCTTCCTGGCTACCTTATTACTCTCAATTGCCCAAATTGAACCTTCACGCTTCATCTTTACATAGGCCGCCCTCTTCCCTTTCACAAGGGATTCCAATTCCTTATTAAACCATGGCTCCCTCACACGACCTTTTCCTCCCTGCCTGACAGGTACATACTTATCAAGGACACTCAATGGTTGCTCCTTGAACAAGCTCCACATATCGATTGCATGCTTCCCTTGAAGCCTACTTTTCCAAGCCATGCATCCTAAGTCGTGCCTCACCGCATCATAATTTCCCTGCCCCCAACTATAACTCTTGCACACTTATCCCTCTCCATCACAAGAGTAAAAGTCACCGAATTGTGGCCACTGTCCCCAAAGTGCTCACCTACGTCCAAGTCTAACACCTGGCCTGGTTCGTTACCCAGAACCAAATTCAGTATGGCCTCACCTCTTGTTGGCCTGTCTACATATTGTGTCAGGAAACCCTCCTGCACACATTGGACAAACACAGACCCATTTAACGTACTCGAGCTATAGCTTTCCCAGTCAATATCTGGAAAGTTAAAGTCCCCCATTACTTTCACTCTTCTCCTGAATCATCCTCGCAATCCTTTCTTCTACGTCTCTAGGACTATTAAGAGGCCTGTAGAAAATTCTTAACAGGGTGACCTTACCTTTCCTATTTCTAAGCTCAGCCCAAACTACCTCAGATGGCGAGTCTTCATCCATCGTCCTTCCACTGCTGTAAAGTATCTTGGACAAGCCATGCTACACCTCCCCCTCTTTTACCCCCACCTCTGACCCGACTAAATCATTTGAACCCTGGAACCTGCAACAGCCAATCCTGTCCCTGTTCTACCCATGTCTCCGTAATAGCCACAACATCAAAATCCCAGGTATGAACCCGCGCTGCAAGTTCACCTACCTTATTTCATATGCTTATCGCATTGAAGTATACAAACTTCAAGCCACCTTCCTGTTTACAGGCACTCTCCTTCGAGATTGATGTCTGGTTCCTAACCTCCCTAAAGTCCAGGTCCTGCACCCTAAAGCTACAGTCTAGGTTCCCATGTCCCTGCAGAGTTAGTTTAAACCCCCCCAAAGAGCACTAGCAAACCTCCCTCAAGGATACTGACACCCCTCAGGCTCAGGTGTAGACCATCCTGTTTATAGATGTTCCACCTTTCCCAGAAAGAACCCCAGTTATCCAGAAACTGGGATCCTTCTCTCCTGCACCATCCCTGTAGCCACGCATTTAACTGCTCTCTCTCCCTATTTCTCGACTCTCTGTTACGTGGCACGGGTAACAAACCAGAGACAGCAACCAGAGCTTCCAACCTAGCTCCCTGAAAGACTGCCGAACATCCTCATCCCTCTTCCTACCTATGTCGTTGGTGCCAATGTGGACCACGACTTCGGGCTGCTCCCCCTCTCCCTTAAGGACCCGGAAAACACGATCAGAGACATCACGTACCCTTGCACCTGGGAGGCAACATACCAAGCGTGAGTCTCTCTTGGCCCCCCAAAAACGCCTATCTGTGCCCCGAACTATCGAGTCTCCAATAACTATTGCTCTGCTCTTCTCCACCCTTCCCTTCTGAGCAACGGGGATAGGCTCCATGCCAGATGTCTGAACCCCATTGCTTACCCCTGGTAAGTCGTCCCCCCCACAAGTATCCAAAACGGTATACTTGTTCTTGAGGGGAACGGCCACAGGGGATCCTTGCACTGGCTGCTTCCTCACAGTCCCCCTCACTGTCACCCATCTGTCTGCAATCTTTGGAGTTACTACTTCCCTAAAGCTCGGATCTATGACCCCCTCTGCCTCCCGAATGATCCTAAGTTCATCCAACTTCAGATCCAGTTCCCTAACACGGTCTTGGAGGAGCTGGAGTGGGTGCACTTCCTGCAAGTGTAATCAGCAGGGACGACCATGGCATCCCTCACCTCAAACATGTTGCAAGAGGAACATTTCACTGCCTTCACTGCCATCCCTCTAAAAGTAACTTCTTTTTTTAAAAAAACTAGGTCTAAATAATAGAACAAGCAAAATGCAGCACTTACCTGCTTACCAGAATGGGTCTTACTATTAGGTTAGAGGAGGAGGGCGGGTAGGAGGCATTACCTCTGTAGTGCCTCGGGTTCCTCTCCTGCACGCCTTTATAGGAAAAAACAACTTACCCAGGTAAGCTTGCGCTACACCAGCTTCTGGGTCCGCTCCGCGCTTTTTTTTTAAAGAAACTTTCAAATTTAAACCGTTAAACAAACGTCACCGAGCCTTCAAGCAGCCACTGCCAAACAGCCCTTACCTGCTCCGCTCATGCTAGTAATAATGATCAGTGATAGTAATAATGAAATGATAAGTGGCCTTCCCCAAATTTAGACACACAATTTCTGCATGATCCTTAGCTCTTTCCATCATGACTTTAAAATGTACAGAATTATGGTTATTATCCCCAAAGCACTACCTTATCCTTATCTCTGTCAACCTGTCCAGTACCTGCAGCCCACCCTATCTCTGTAACATCCTCCAGCCCTTACCAACCTCCCCATCTGTGTACCTTGTTTAAGCCTTTCCATCACATGATATCACTGCAACCTTCTCCAGTCCCCACAGCACTCCTCCATCCTATCACACAGCACCTTACTCCCTTAAACCTTCTATCATCCCTATAAACCTCCTTATCTGTATAAACCCCTCCAGCTCCCACAGCCTTTCCTGCCCATCCTCCCTTTGTGTAACATTATTATAAAGCCACGTGACCGTTTCCCAGATCTGTAACTTCGCCCATTCTCTGCAATCTTTTCTATCTGTGACCTCTTCCCATCAGTACTAGCCTTCTCAACTCTGTAACCTCCTGCAGTCACTAAAACCATCTGTGAATGTGTACCATCTTTTTGAGGACTGTCACCTCTTCCAGTCCCAACAACTCACTCTGTCTGTAACCGTGGCCAGCCTGAAGAGTCCTTGCTAACTCTGCAACCCTCAGTGTTGATAACTTCATCCAGCCTCAATAACCGAGAAGAGAGGAATGAGAAGGCCCCAAACCTCTGTGAACAAGACATGACATCGACACAGTTCTGGATGGGGAATGCAGAACATGCCCACTCCACGCACAATCACCCCTACTTTAAGTTATCTTGTACTAAGACTTGCTACTCTCCAGCACTGCATCTATGGCATGTCCTGTGGACCAGTGTCTTCAATAATAGGCATTTGGAAGTTATTGGGCTAGTATAGGTTAGGTAGGATTCGGTCGGCGCAACATCGAGGGCCGAAGGGCCTGTACTGCGCTGTATCCTTCTATGTTCTATGTTCTATGTTCTATAACTTGTAACTCCTATAACAGTTCTTATCTCTGTAACCTCCTCCTATCCCAATCATCCCTCCACATATTTGAAATGTGCTGCATTCCAGATGACCATCCCTGTTGCTGTAACTTGCTTCAGTGTCTACAATATGCCTTATCTAAGTAGTCTCCTCCTCCAATAACTAGAGACAGAGTCATACAGCATGGAAAAGGTTCCTTCGATCCAAATTGTCCATGCTGACCAGAGTCCTTGAACGATTCGCGTTTCACTGCATTTGACCCAAATCCCTTAAAACCTTCTCCTCCAATCCATTTTAAGTCTTTCTTCTCTCACCTCATATTTATTCCCTCCAGAACATGGAATATGGCAGTGCAGTAGAGGCTCTTCGACTCTCGATGTTGCTCCAATCTGTGGAACAAATTTGAAGCCCAAGTAGCTGACACTATTCCATTCTCGTCCATATGACTATCCAATGACTATTTAAATGTATTTAAGGTTAGCAGATCTACTCCTGTTGCAGGCAGACCTGAGGATATTCAATACAGTGTGTGAATAATCCAGGGACTTGAGGATAGTTAATACAGTGTGTGAATAACTCCAGTGGCCTGAGAATATCAATACTGTGTCGCCTGTGAATGGCCCATATGATGTGTGAACAATCCTGTGACCTGAGGATGGTCAATAGTGTGTATGAATAATCCAGTGGCCTGAGGATGGTCAATAGTGTGTGTGAATACACCTGTGGCCTGAGGATAGTCAAGACTGAGTGTTAATTATCCTTTGGCCTGAGGATTGAGAACATAGAGTGTGAAAAATCCTGCAGCCTGAGAATTTCAGTACTGTGTGTAAATAATTCTGTGGCCTGAGAATGGCCGATACTGTGTTTAAATGATTC
This sequence comes from Hemiscyllium ocellatum, assembly GCF_020745735.1. Lineage (NCBI taxonomy): Eukaryota > Metazoa > Chordata > Chondrichthyes > Orectolobiformes > Hemiscylliidae > Hemiscyllium > Hemiscyllium ocellatum. The sequence continues at coordinate 33,698,063 of NC_083433.1, forward strand.
TTTCCTGAGGATGGTCAATACTGTGTGTGTATAATTCTGTGGCCTGAGGGTGATCAATACTGTTTGTGAATAATCCTGTGGCTAGAGGATTGTCAATATTGTGTGTGAATAATCCAGTGATCTGGGAATGGGAAATAGTATGTGCAAATAATCCTGTGGCCTGAGGATGGTCAATACTGTGTTTGAATAATTCTCTCTTGCGTATGGTCAATACTGTATGTGAATAATCCAAAGAATTGAGGTTAGTCAGTACTGTGTGTGAATATTACTGTGGCTGAGGACGGTCAATGCTGTATTTGACTATTCCTGTCGTCTCTGAAGTGTTTTTTGATAAGCATCTGGTTGATCCTCTCCCTCATATGTCCCTCCCCATCGCTGAAAAACCCTCTATCTTCAGCAATCCGTACTGGCTTTGTAGCACTGTTCAGGCCCTGACCATTCTCTGTAACACTCTCACCACCTCCAGCACCTTCACCTCTCTCTGTTCCTGTCGTGTCATTAAACACTGACAATGATTCCCCTGACTGCCCTGCCCCTGCTAGCAGACCCTTTGTAATTCCTTTAAAACTTCCTCCTAAACACTCTCTCACTTTAGGATTTTAAGTATGTTTTGGTGACCTTCTCCGCCTCATAATCTAATATGATCCATTTTGTCCTGCATGAGGGACTGGTGGGAATTTCTTGCTGAGGTTTTGTCTGTTTCAATGGAATGTCCTTTTGTTGTGTGTTTTACACTGTTCTTTCAAATGTTTTCCACTGTTCATTTACAGATACATATTTCATTCTGTTTAGCCTGTTTACCTTGGTCAGTTCTTCTGTCAAACTTATGCGATTGGCTATTTTTGTTTCTAGTTGTAGCTTGGCGTTTCTGTGATTCACTTTAATACTTTAAATTCCTTTAAATTGCACTTTATCGCAATTTCCCAGAGGATCTCGCCAGGTGACATTACTCATTCGCTGTTTCATCACACAATGGTCGATCTGACATAGTTACATCCCTAGCCAGTTGCACAGTGTGTTATTCAAAGAAACACTGAAAAAAAATCTCTGTACTCCCCTTCCAATATCACTCTTGTCTGTGATTGTCCTGGACTGTACGAATATTGAAGTTTCGCAAAATTAGTGCAATGCCTTTATTAAAAATGAAAATGAGTTCCTGTTTAATGCAGTGATGAGCAATGAAATGCTGTTTGGTGGCTAAAACTGTTCTGCTGCTTGTGTCCTTGGCAAGTAGCAGCCAGAATTTACATTCAGACTGACTTTCCTTCATGATCTGCGGCCAAATGCTTTCTCTGTAGTGCCTTTGTTATCCATTATTGTTAGTATTGCACATTTTGCCTGAGTTTCCGCAAGGTTGTGAACCATTAAATATTTATGTTCCACCTTTTGTTCGCCCTGAAACCATGTCTCCCTGGTGTCTACGTTTCTTTTAACTGTGTCACAAATCCATCTACGGTATTGATGAGACTTTGTCCATTCCAAAAAAATTTGCTCTTTCCCACAACTTCCTGTCAAAAACCAATTCACTGTTGTGCGACTTGAGTTAAACCATGTCACATCCTGTTCGTTTCTGCTTGTCTTCAGCCACATCCCCATGCTGTTCCGATGCGTCACCTTTTCTCTTTGGATTTGGAAAGCTCCTTTCACCTGAACCCTGTCCCTGCATCCCTTGGGTCAGTTTAAAGCCCTGCCCATAAACCTACCGACATGATTGGCCAGGACATTGCTCCCAGCACTGTTCCAGTGGGACCATGCTAAAGGATTATTTATTAAATCAGGTATGGGATGAGGGTGTCTCTGGCTGACCAGCCTTTATTGCCCAGCCTTAGCTGCCCCTGAGCTGAGTAGTTTGCTCGGCCATTTCAGGGGGTCATTGAGAGGCAGACACATTGCTGTGGGTATGTCATGCAGATCACGTGAGGATGGGCAGATGTCTTTCTCGAAAGGACAAATGTTTGAATATTTTGTACATCAGCAATGGTTTTATACTTATTTATGGATTATTATTATTTTTAAAACTATTGATTTCAAATGTCTCCATTTCAGATGGTGGGATTCAAATCTGCCTCCCCTGAACATTAGTTGAGGTTTTGGATGCATTCTGTAGCAATAATACCACGAGGGCATCACTTCACCTGCTCACAGTTTGCTTATCCCTGAGCACTGATACCAGTGCATCATGAAGCTAAACCCATTTTTCCGACTCAATTGCATGATGCGGACACTATCCGGCTATCTGGGGCTCTGACTTAATTTCGCTCCATTTTCCAGATTTCTGTGTGGCTCAATGCCATTCTCCCTGTGTAACCCTCACTACATCAGTCTAATTTCCCATTGTGTATATTCCTCTGTCTCCTCTAGGTACTCAGGAAGATCCTGAACTCAATAGGCTTACCAACTGCTGGGTGTCCCGTCCATCACCACATTGACGATGATTGGTCAGCCAGAGAGACCAAAGGCAGGGAGATCAGGAGCCTTCAATAAATCCTGTAGTGAGGTAAGATGACTCAAGTGCACAGAGCAGAGAGCAATGAGAGGGCTCCAAACATCGGCTAACAAGACATGACATAGTTGCAGTGTTAGAGGGGGAGCACAGTACAGACATACCCTATGCTCAGTCATCGCCCCTACTTTAAGTTCTGTTGTACTAAGACTCACAACTCTGCAACACTGTATCTATGGCATGTCTTGTGGTCCAGTGTCTTCAATAATTTGTAATTCCCATAACAGTTCCTGTCCCTGTAACCCCATCCCTTCTTGATAGTCTCTCCACATATTTGAAACGTACTGCATTCCAGACCACCATCCCTATCTCAGTGTCTACAAAATGCCTTATCTCGATAATCTCCTCCTCTTTAACTGGATAGAGTCATGCACCACAGAGACGGTTCCTTCGATCCAACCAGTCCATGCAGACCAGACTCCCTGAATGAGATGCATTTCCCTGCATTTGACCCATATCCTTCAAACCTTCTCTTCTCCATGTACCTGCCCAAATGTCTTCTACATGTTGTTATTGTACTTTTCTCTACCACTTCCCCTGGAAGCTCATTCCATACCTGCACCATCCTCTGTGTGGAAAATATTCTCCTCCACTTTCTTTAAAGTCTTTCCTCTTTCACTTCATATTTATGCCCTCTAGAACATAGAACATGACAACACACTACAGGCCCTTCGGCCCTCAATGTTGTGCCAATTTCTGGAAACAATCTGAAGCCCATCTAACCAACGCTATTCCAATCTCGTCCATATGCCTATCCAATGACTATTTAAATGCTCTTAAAGTTGGTGAGTCTGCTACTGTTGCAGGAAGTGCCTTCCACACCCCTACTACTTTGAGTTAAGAAGCTACCTCTGACATCTGTCCTACATCTGTCACCCCTCAATTTAAAGCTATCTCCCCACATGCTAGGCATTGCCTTCCAATGGAAAAGGCTCTCAACCCATCTCACCTGTGATTATCTTATATGTCTCAATTAATTCACCTCAACCGTTTTCTCTCGAACGAAAACAGCTTTAAGTCTCTCAGCCTTTCCTTGTAAGATCTCCCTCCAGACCAGGTAACATCCTAGTAAATCTCCTCTGAATCCTTTCCAAAGCTTACGCATCTTTCCTTTAATGTCGTGACCTGAATTGTACCCAATACCCCAGGTGTGGCCACCCATGAGTTTTGTACAGCTGCAGCATGAGCTCATTGTTCCGAAAATACCAATAAAAGCTAACACACCAAATGCCTTCTGAACAAATTTATCAACATGAGTGGCAATTTTCAGGTATCAATGTGCGTGGACATAGAGATCTCTCTGTTCATCTACACTACCAAGAATCTTACCATTAGCCCAGTACTCTGTGTTCCAGTTACTCCTTCCAAAGTTAATCACCTCACACTTTCCCGTATTAAACTCCATTTGTGAACTTTCAGTCCAGCTGTGCAGCTTATCTATGCCTCTCTCTATCCTACAACATCCTGCATCATTATTCACAATTCTACCAAACTTGGTGTCATCCGCAATTTTACTAACCCATCCTTCCATCCAGGTCATTTATATAAATGACAAGCAACAGTGGATCCAAAACAGATTATGGCATTACCGCACTAGTAACTTAATTCCAGGAAGAATATTTCCCATGAACCACTACCCACTATCTTCTTTCATCGTGCCACGTTCTGATCCAAACTGCAAAAGTATCCACAATCCCATGCTTCTGTATTGTCTGCAATAGCTTACCGTGGGGAACCTTAACAAACGCCTTATTGTAATCCAAAAACACCACATCAACTGCTTTTCCCTCATCCACTTCTTTGGTCACCTTTTCAAAGAACTCGGAGGTTGCGAGGCACAACCAACGTTTCACAAATCCGTTTTGACTATCCCTCATATGGACTCCACTATCCTGGGTTAAAGATGTTGGTTAATCAACTTACCTGTATCCCTCATGGTCTTCTAAACCTTTGTATGGATACCCTTCAGCCACCTACACCCAATGGAAATACGAAGGACGATGATACAAATATCTGCGTTCGTGTCCCCGCCACTACTTTGCCACAATGTTCCGGGATACACTTGTTCAGGACCTGGTGCTTCCTCGACCTTTGTATTTTCAGACCTCCAGCTCCACCTCTTCTGTAATGGGGACTCTTTACAAACCATCACTGTTCCTTTCCTTTTGTTTCCTAGTCTTTGTCCACAGTACGTTTTGACATGAAATAATCATTTAGAGTCACGCCCATCTCCTGTGGTTCCATACATGGATGGCCTTATTGATATTTTGAGGGGCCCTATTGTCTCTCCAGTTGTTTTTTTGTCCTTGTATGCTGTAGAAAACTCTTTGCATTCTCCTTAACCTTATCTGCCAAAGCTATCACATTACTCATGTTGCTTTCCAGCTTTTCCAGTCTTTCCGTTTCTGTCAAACCCTCCAGTATCATCTTCGTCAATCTTTGCTCCAATTACAGTTTCAGGAAATGCTTCCTAAATCAGGATGATCAGAATTCTCCGCAGCACTCCAAAGCTGTGTTGACTATCCCTAATCAATCCTTGCCGTTGCAAATGCATGTAACTCCTGTCCCACAAAATCGCTTCCAACAACGTATGCACCAATGACATCAAACTAATTGGTGTTGATGTCCCTGGCTTTCCCTCACAGCCTTTCCTAAACACTGGCACAACATTAGCCACCCTCCAGGCTTCTAGCTCATCAGCCGTGGCTGTCAGTGATAGAAAAATCTCTTTATGGGACCCTACAATTTCTCCCTGAGCTTCCCAAAATATCCATGAACATCCTTCGTTAATTCCCAGGGATTTGTGTACCTTTTATGCATTTTAAAACGTCCAGTACCTCCTGTTCTCTAAGTGGACTCTTTTGAAGACATCACTGTTTATTTTCCTGACTTCCCCATTCTTTCTTCACAGTAAGTTCAAACGTGAAATTTTCATTTAGGATCTCAGCCATCTCCTTTGGTTCCACACTTGGTTGGCCCCATTGATCATTAAGGAACCATATTCCATCCGTATTTAATCTTCTGTTGTTAATATACTTGTATTTTCCTCAGTTTGATCTGCCAGAGCTTTCTGTGGTCCCCTTTGGGCCCTCCTGATTTCCCAATTAAAGTGTATTATTCCACCACAATGTTCTTCAATGGATTCCTTTAATCCAGCTGGCTATATGTGACACATGCTCCATTTCTCTTGATCAGAACCTCAATATCTCCAGTCATCCAGCGTTTCTTACTTGTATCAGCGTTATCCTGCACACTAACAGGAATATGCTGGCCCTGAACACTCTTTTTATCTCTCTTTTGAAAGCTTCCCATCTGCCTGACATCCCTTTACCTGCAAATAGCCTCCACAATCAATTATTAAATGCTCTTGACTCATACCTTCTGGATTCAGGTAAGGCCAGTTTTGATCATTAACTTGTGAACCAGCTATGTTCTCTTCCATCGCTATTTTCAAACTAATGCGATTGTTGTGACTTTGCCAAAGTGTTGCCCCACGAACACCTCAGTCCCTTTCCCTACCTTGTTTCCCAAGGGGAGGTCAGATTTTACCCCTTCCTGCAGTCCGACCATTGACATTTTGATTGGGACAGTTGTCTTGAACATGCCTAACAAATCCCTCCCATCCAAGCTCTGAACACCCTGGCAGTCCCAGTCTAAGTTTGGAAAGTTAAAATCCCCAACCATTGCACCCCTATCATTCTTACAGATATCCGAAATCTACCGACATATTTGCTGCTCAATTTTCCACTGATTATTGAGGGCCTGTAGTGCAGTCATATCAAAGTGAATAGCAATTCTCATTTCTCATTTCCACCATTGCAGCATCACTGGGCGATCCCCAGGAATATCTTATAAGTGCTGCAGTGATGTTTCACTGATCAAAAACTCCAATCCCCCTCCTCTCTCACCTCATGTTTTCTCCATCCTGTAGAATCTGTACCCTGGAACATTGAGCTGCCAGTCCTGCCCCTCCCTCAGCTGTATTTCTGCCATACCTGTGGTGTCCCAGTCCCATTTCCATGCACCAAGTTCATCTGCCTTACCTGTTAGGCATGTTATATTGAAATAAAGTAGTTTAATTGATCAGTTTTCCCTTGTTGCCTGCTGTGCTCTTGCCTACCTTGTCTATTTAAGTGACTCTCTTGTAATTCTGTCCCAGCCTCAACCTTCACACTGTAGCCTGAGACCATCCCCCTCACTGTGGGCAACGCTTTCATGTCATCTGCAAACTTGCTAAAGATACCTTCTGCTTTCACATCCAAGATATTAATGTACATAACAAACAACAATGATTCCTGCACAGATCCCTGTGGTACACCCACTGATGAAAGAATTTCAAACACAAAACCAACCCTCCATCAATTGTGGATCCAATGTGCTAACTTGCCTTGGATCCAATGGTCTGTTGGACCAGCCTTCCATGTGGCTCCTTGGCAAGGGCCGTAGTGAACTCCTAGGAACCCATATCATCTGCACAGCGCTCATCAATATTTTTAACAGTGATTTCAAAGAAAACTCAGCCGAATTCATCATACAGGATCTTTATCAAATCTGTGCTGACTATCCCTAATTGTGCCTCAAAGCTATTCCCAATGATTTTCATCCCCCTGCTGTCAAACTATCTGCTGTGTAATTAACTGGCCTATCCCTGCTGCCCTTCTTTAACAATGGAACCACATTAGCTATCCTCCAGTCATTCGGCACTTCACCTGTGGTCAGCAAAGTATTAAATATATACACCAGGGCCCCAACAATCTCCACCCTTACCTCCTAAAGCAGCCTGGGATACATTTCATTGGGCACTGGGGATTTCCCCACCTTTATGCCTGTGAAAACACTTAATACCTCCTTCTTATTGATCTTACCATGTTCTACAACCTCACCATCCCGACTGAAATCCCGAGCTACAATGCCTTTCTCCTGTGTGAATACAGATGGGAAGTATTAACTGAAGACTTCACCTACTTCAACTGGCTCCATGCACAGATTGTCCCTTTGGTTTCCAACAGGCCGCAGTCTTTAGCTGGGAATCCTCTGACTATAGTCATAAAATATCTTGAGGCTTCTCCTTAATAATGTCTGCCAAGGATATTTAATGGCCACTGCTTGCCTCTCATTTCTACGGTCCCCTTGCCCTCTCTACACTTGTGAAGAGCTTCATCTTCTTTTATCGAACTGCATTTTGTCTACCAAACTCACGATATCACTTGATAAGTATTCACTTGCTGCCTTTGTCATTACCACTTTTTAGATTAGATTAGATTACTTACAATGTTGAAACAGGCCCTTCGGCCCAACACGTCTTCACCGACCCGCCGAAGCGCAACCCACCCATTCCCCTACGTTTACCCTTTTAACTAACACTATGGGCAATTTAGTATGGCCAATTCACATCTTTGGACTGTGGGAGGAAACCGGAGCACCCGGAGAAAACCCACGCAGACACGGGGAGAATGTGCAAACTCCACACAGTCAGTCGCCTGAGTCGGGAATTGAACCCAGGACTCTGGCGCTGTGAGGCAGCAGTGCTAACTACTATGCCACCGCGCCGCCAATATTAACACACTGACCATGGATCCTCACTGTATCATTTTAAAATACTCCACTTTTCAAATATAGCCCTGACTGTAGTATTTCATGCCAGTCTCTGTTTGCCACATCCTGTCTCATTATAGGAGACTCAGTTGTGAGGGGGACAGACAGGAGACTGTGTGGCTGCAGAGGAGACCCCAGAATGGTGTCCTGCCTCCCGGAGTACCAGGATCAAGGGTGTCTCTGAGCGGTTACTGGACATTCTGAAGTTGGAGGGTGAACTGCCAGAGGTTATTGTGTACATCAATCCACATGGCAGAGATAGACAAAGGAATAGGCTCCTGTGACATGAGTATCGGGAATTAGGTAAGGAGTTAAAAAGCAGGATATTGAGGGTCGTGTTCTCCAGATTACTATCAGTGCCACGTGCCAGTGAGAATAGAAATAGAAAGATAGGCTGGATGGATGCGTGGCTGAGGAGCTAGTGTAGGGGCAAGGGTTTTCAGTTCTTGGATCATTGGGATCTGTTCTGGGGTAGAGGTGACCTGAACAAGTGTTGGGACGGGTTGGATTTGAACCAGAGGGGCACCAGTATCCCTTGGTGGTGGTGGTTGGGGGGCTGGGGGGTTGAGTTGGAGGCGGTGGGGGTGGTTGGCTGACAGGCACGCATGAAGCCTGACTGGTAAGGGAGATGAGCTCAGAGCATGGATTGGCTCGGGGGACTGCGATATTTTCCAACCATAACAGAAAAATGGCTGAGAGATATAGGACATAGATACACTGCTGGGCAAGCATTGGTTACATTCTAGGCTGCAATCCCACCAACTTGTGAGGATCCTGCTGTCACCTCTGTGGTACTGGCCCTCCCTGAGACAGCACAGGGGATCCCAGGCATCAATCCTGGCCCATGCTGTATTAGTGATCTCTGTAACATCCTCCATTTCCGATAATCCTTCCTCTGTTTGGAATCTCCTCTAGTCCACACAATACTCTCTGTCTCTGTGAGGTTCTCTTACCCCTCACACCCCAATCACTTAACTTCTCCAGTAGACACTAAATTCCTTTATCCCTGTAAACCCCGACAATCCTGTCTATCCCTGTAAGCTCCTCCTACCAATACCACCCTCCATGTCAATGTATTGGCCTTTAACCTCTCCATCCGTCCCTATCTGGGTAGACATCTCCAGCTCCTCCAACCCTTCCTTATATGTGAAAAATTATTCAGTCCATTGAGCTGTCCAGGATCTGTGTAATCCCTTCCAGACCTGAAATACCTCCCTGCCTTTGTAACTATGTCAGGCTCCGACCTGAGAATCTCACTATCTGTGAAATCTCCCAAGGAATCCTGAACTTAGGAACCTCCTCCACCTATTAACATCCTCCATGGCTGTGGATACCTTCCAGTTCTACTGTCCCTAAAATGGAATTTAGTCTCTACAATCCTTACGATGCCAATAAACTCTTCCTGTCTCAACCAGGCTCAATCTCTGTAAACTCTAGTAGTCCATACTCCCCTCGCTGTGCATGTAATCTCCTTCAGTCACTATAAATCTTTATACCTTTAATGTGCTTCCCTTATCATTACACTAGTTATTTTTGTTACCTTCATGAGCTGCCGTAATTGTCACTGTGAATCTCACCATGTTCCATCCCTACATCCTTCCGTTTCTCTGAAGAGTCCTCCTTATTTTTAAAACCCTCCCTCTCTATGTCACCTATTCCAGTCTCCACAACCCTCCCTATCTCTACAGAAACTATACAGTTAAAGCTGCTCCAATAACCTCAAATCCTCCTGATCTTTCTAACTCCCTTTAGTTGTGAAACTCTCCCCATCTCTGTAACATAGTATCCTACAGGGTTGAAAGCCTTCCCTATCTTTGTATGTTCCTCCAATCCCTAGAACTGTCCCAGTGTTTGTAACTTTGTCCTGTATCTTGAAACCTCCTGGTTGCTGAACCCTCTTCAGGCACTGCACTTCCTCTATTTATGTTACTTTCCCCTGCTCTCCGAAATCCCCCTGTCTGTATGATCCCCTGCAGTCTCTACAGTGCTCCCTATCTCTAACCACCAACTGCTTCCACAACTCTCCCTACATATTTTACCACTTCCAGTCCCTTCAGCACCTTCTATAGCTACAAACTCGCCATTTTCCAAGGCTACTCCACTTCGTACAATGGCTGTCAGAATCTGAAGCCCACACTCTCTGTAATCTGTAAGTCTCTCTATAATCCGTTATCATCTGCAGCCACCACTACTGTCTGTACCTTTCTTGGCTCCTCCAGTCCCGTTAAGCTTCCCATTCTTGCACTAACTAAAGCCTGTGTATCTTAGTACTGTCCTAAAAGTTTTCATGTCTCTGCTAACTGCTTCAGCCCTGCCACTATCTCCATAAACATCTACAGCCCCTAAAGCCCTCCATTTATGTTTAACCTCTTCCAGACCTGACAACACCCCAATCTATGGAGTCCTTTGATTCTTCACTTGTTGAGTAATCCCTTGAAGTCCCTGCAGATTTCCCGATCTTAGCACCAACCCCAATCTTTGTGACTCTCCGGTTCCCATAAGACTCACTTTCAATGTCAGCTCATCCAATCCTTACATCCATCTGTAACCTTCTCATCCTTATCCAATTCTTCGATCTTACACTATTTAAACCTCCCCCTCCCCCCAACCTTCCTGACCACAGGAGCCATTTTCAGTTTGTGTAACCCTCCCCATTTGCGTAACTCTCTCCAACCCAGTAACCTGGCATTCTCCATTGCCTTCATATCGATGTAGCCTTCAGAACCTTGAAGCCTTCTTATAACAGTAAATGTCTCCTGTCACTACAACGTTCGATATCTCTGTTATCTCAGACAGCCTGCCTCTCTCTGCATCCATCCCTATCCCTATCTCCAGAATCTAACCCAACTCTCTCTATCTCTGTAAATTCCTCCAATCCCCAAACCTATTTGTCCCATTGACATTCTTGATCAGATGTAACTCTATTTAACTCTAACATTCTCGAGCCCCTGTAAGCCCCCCTATCTCGGTATCCTTTACCCATCTGTTCAACCCCACACTACTGAGGAATGACTCCCTGCATTCGCCATAAGACAGATGGAATGACAGTTAACAGATATGATGGAACTCTCATTCTGGAGATGAAGCTGCAGAATGACCATCGCGGGGAAGGGAATATTGTCGGATTGTTGGGATCTCGGCAGGACAGGCAAAAAGCCACCAAATTGCGAAGAAAGGATGAGTTTAATGCATTAATGAGACAGTCATGTGGATCTGAAGATCAAAATTTGGAGCCTATTTGGGTGCAGCTGAGAATAAACAAGCAGCAGCAGCCCTTAGCAGGAATTCTTTTGTAGGCATCAGGCATTGGTGGTAATGTCAATATGGTTACGGTCAGGCCACTGAATATACTAGCAGCAAGGTCACGGCAGTAACTATGTGTAACAGTAGTCTGCATCCCAACTGGAGAACGAATGAGTACCAGGCTGTAATAGATGGAATCCTGGATTGTATACGAGATGGTTTTCTGTAACATCATATCAAGGAGCCATCAATAAAATTGTCTATTGTAGATCAAATGCTGTGTAATAATAAATATCTAATAATCCCATTATAAAGGAGTTTTGTGAGCAGAGATCCATAATGCTATAATGGAGACACTGAGTTGAGATGTAGGAGTGGAATTAGGCCATTTGGCCCATTGAGTATTCTCTGCCCTTCAATCTGATCATGGCTGACCTGATGATCTTCAATTCTACTTTCCTGCCTTTTCTGCAAAACCCTTGTTTCCCTGATTCATTAAAATCTGACCATCTCTGCTGTAAATAGTCTTAATGACCCAGCCTCAACAGCCCCCTGCAGTCAGGAATTCCCACGGAGTCCCTACCCTCTGAGTGAATACATTCCTCCTCATCTCCATCTTAAAAGGGTGAGCCCTTGCTGGGATTTTCTGACCCCTGGTTGCAGATTCTCACACAATTGAAATGAAAGGTAGTAACAAATATAATTATTGCAGATGACATGAAAATTGGTTGAATTGGGTTTAATGAGCAAGGAGATCAAAGGTTGCAGGAGGTTATAAATCAGTTGGAAAAATGTGCAGAGAATGGCAAATTTAGTTTAATCTGGACAAGTGTGAGATGATGTCAAATTCAAGAAGAAAGTTAGGATACTAAGGGACATTGATATACAGAAGGATCTTGGTGCAAGCCAGTAACTCCCTGAAAATGACAACAGAAGTGTTTCAGATGGGAAAGAAAGCAAAGGGAACACTGGCCTTCATTGGTCACAACGTTGGGTACAGTGGTTTGCAAATGATGATGTAATTGTATAAAACTTCTGTTTGGCTACATTTGGAGTACTGGGTGCAGTTCTCATCTCCACAATATAGCAAGGATGTGGAGCTTTGGAGAGGGGAAAAATGGGTTTATCAGCACTTTACCTGTGTTAGGTTTTTTCAGGGTGTGTCAGGTGTAAGGGGAAATTAAACAAAGTTGGATTGTTTTGTGAGAGTATCAGAGGCTGACAGGCGACCAGGTACAGGAATATAACATTCGAAGAGCGATAGATAATGTGGATAGTCAGAATCTCTTTTCCAATATGTAATACTAGAGCGCAGAGGTTTAAGGTGAGAAAGAGAAAGTTTAAATGAGGTGTGTGAGGCAATTTTTGTTAACAGGGTGGAGTTGCCAAGTGAGGTCATAGAAACAGAAATGTGAGTAAAGTTTTGAAGTGGCATTTAGACAGAAACATGAACGGGCAGAGAATAGAGGGACATGGACCATGTACATACAGACGGGATGAGTTGAGAATGACAGCAAGGTGGGCCGAAGGGCCTATTGCTGTACTATTCTATTTTCTAACTTCCCAGCATTTAAACGACCAAAGCACTTCAGAATCTTGCATGTTTCATTCAGTTTCTCTCTCATTTTTTCTCTACTTCAATGGGTTCATTCTCAATCTACTCCACCTCTTCTTATTATAGAATCCCTCCATTTCCAAAATCGGCCGAGTGGACCTTCTCTGCCTGCCGCTGGTACAAGAATATCTTTCCTTCGGGCACACACACTGTTCATAATATTCTAGGTGTAGTCTGACTTGTACCTTGCATCGTTTTAGTAAGATCACTCTACATTTAGACTTCATTCCCTTTGTAAAAAATGGCAGCATTTGATTTGCCTTCTCTCTTACTTGATGACCCTGTAAGCTATTTTTTTTGAGATTGATAAACAAGAACTCTCACAACCCTTTATGATTCCAGTCTGAAAACCAATACTGTTAGCCTGACAGTAAGTCAGGAGCATGCTGAAATGAGTGAGAAATGACATATCAATAAAAAATAACTGGACCCTAAGAAACACATTTTGTAAAAGAGCATTTGTTTTTGAGCCTGTTGGATTTTATTTGTTCGTGTGAATATTAATGGCAGAATAGATGAGGGTGTGGGGTGTGTTGGAATGGAGGATTAGGTATATTTGAATTTTCAGAAGCCTTTGTGCCAGTTTCAATAAGGGCTAAAGAATAACTTGGTCGAGAATAGGGCCCCTTAAATATCAATAAGGTCGCCTGTGTGTGGAACCAGAGTAGGTGGGTGAGACATTAAAAAGAAGTCTTGTCAGTATTTACTCTGGAGAAAGTTCGGGAACTTGGGGAAATAAATTGCGATGTCTTGGAAAGAATCCTCAACAGAGAAGAGAAAGTGCTGGAATATTAAAACAAATAAAGGTAGATCAATTTTCAGTAGCTCATTAGGTCGATCCAAGTTTATTGTGGGAAGCTAGGGAAGAGATTGCAGTGTCCCTAACAGAGATATTTATATTATCAACAGGCACAGTGAGGTGTCGGAAGACTGGCGGGCGGCTAATGCTGTTCCATCATTGAAGGGCTGCAGGGAAAAGCCAGGAAATTACAGCCCCTTGAGCCCAGTGACGGGGAAGTTGTTGGAGGAGATTCTGAGAGAAAGGAGCTTTCAGTATATTTGGAAAGGCAAAGGCTGATTCGAGATGGTCAGCATGATTTTGTGAGAGGAAAACCGTGTTTCACAAACCAGATTGACTCTTCGAGGAGGTGGCCAAGAGATCGGTGAAGGCAGAGCAGTCAATGTCGTCCACATGGACTTCAGCAAAGCATTTGACAAGGTTCCAAGGAATGTGATACATCTAGTCAAGTGGAAGAATGACGCTTACATAAGGTTGAGGACGCAAGGATCGTTAGGCTTCTATAGGGTTATATGGGGACGGCATGATGGCTCAGTGGTTAGACAATAGACAATAGGTGCAGGAGTAGGCCATTCAGCCCTTCGAGCCTGCACCGCCATTCAATATGATCATGGCTGATCATACTTAATCAGAATCCTGTTCCTGCCTTATCTCCATAACCCTTGATTCCACTATCTTTGAGAGCTCTATCCAACTCTTTCTTAAATGAATCCAGAGATTGGGCCTCCACTGCCCTCTGGGGCAGAACATTCCACACAGCCACGACTCTCTGGGTGAAGGTGTTTCTCCTCATCTCTGTCCTAAATGGTAACCCCGTATTTTTAAGCTGTGTCCCCTGGTTCGGCACTCACCCATCAGCGGAAACAAGTTTCCTTCTGCCAGAGTGTCCAATCCTTTCATAATCTTATATGTCTCAATCAGATCCCCTCTCAGTCTTCTAAACTCAAGGGTATACAAGCCCAGTCGCTTCAGTCTTTCAGTGTAAGTTAATCCCTCCATTCCAGGAATTGACCTCGTAAACCTACGCTGCACTCCCTCAATCGCCAGAATGTCTTTACTCAAATTTGGAGACCAGAACTTCACACAGTACCCCAGGTGTGGTCTCACAAGGGCCCTGTACAGCTGCAGAAGAACCTCTTTGCTTCTATATTCAATTCCACTTGTTATGAAGGCCAGCATGCTATTAGCCTTCTTCACTACCTGCTGTACCTGCATGCTTGCCTTCATTGACTGGTGTACAAGAAAACCCAGATCTCTCTGTACTGCCCCTTTACCTAAATTAATTCCATTGAAGTAGTAATCTGCCTTCCTGTTCTTGCCATCAAAGTGGATAGCCATACATTTATCCACATTAAACTGCATTTGTCATGCATCTGCCCATTCACCTAACTTGTCCAGGTCACCCTGTAATCTCCTAACATCCTCATCACATTTCACCCTGCCACCCAGCTTTGTATAATCAGCAAAATTGCTAATGTTATTGCTGATACCATCTTCTATATCATTAACATATATTGTAAAAAGCTGCGGTCCCAGCACGGATCCCTCCGGTACCCCACTGGTCACTGCCTGCCATTCCGAAATGGAGCCGTTTATCACTACCCTTTGCTTCCGGTCAGCCAGCCAAGTTTCGATCCAATCTAGTACTTTGCTCCCAATACTTTGCGCCCTAAGTTTGCTCACTAACTTCCTGTGTGGGACTTCATCAAAAGCTTTCTGAAAGTCTAGTTACACTACATCTACTGGATCTCCCTCGTCCATCTTCAGAGTTACATCCTCAAAAAATTCAAGAAGATTAGTCAAGCATGATCTCCCCTTCATAAATCCATGCTGACTCTGTCCTATCCTGTACTACTATCCAGATGTGCTGTAATTTCATCCTTTATAATAGACTCCAGCATCTTTCCCACCACTGAGGTCAGACTAAGTGGTCTATACTTTCCTGCCTTCTCTCTCCCACCTTTCTTAAAAAGTGGTATAACATTAGCCACCCTCCAATCCTCTGGAACCGATCCCGAATCTATCAAACTATGGAAAATAATCACCAACGCATCCACGATTTCCCGAGCCAACTTCTTCAGTACCCAGGGATGTAGACCATCAGGCCCCGGAGACTTATCAACCTTCAGATCTAACAGTCTCTCCAACACCAAACCCTGGCAAATATAGATTCCCTTAAGTTCAGGTCCGTCAGCCACTGTTACCTCGGGGAGATTGCTTGTGTCTTCCCCAGTGAACACAAATCTGAAGTACCCATTTAATTCTTCTGTCATTTCTTTGTTCCACGTAATATATTCTCCTGTTTCTGTCTTTAAGGGCCCAATTGTAGTCCTAACCATTTTTTTGCCTTGCACATACTTAAAAAAGCTTTTACTATCCTCCTTTATATTATTGGCCATTTTACCTTCGTACCTCATTTTTTCTCTGCGTATTTCCTTCTTAGTAATCCTCTGTTGTTCTTTAAAAGCTTCCCAGTCCTCTGTTTTCCCACTTATCTTTGCTATGCTATACTTTTTCTCTTTTAGCTTTATATGTTTCTTAACTTCTCTCATCAGCCACAGCCCCCCATGCCTCCTCCTGGGACCTTTCTTCCTTTTATGAATGAACTGATCCTGCAACTTCTGCATTATACACCGAAATATCCGCCATTGTTCCTCCACAGTCATCCCTGCTAAGGTATTGCACCATTGAACTTTGGCCAGCTCCTCCCTCATAGCTCCATAGTTCCCTTTATTCAACAGAAGTACTGTCAGTTCCGACTGTACCCTCTCTCTCTCAAATTGCAGATTGAAGCTTAATGTATTATGGTCTCGGCTTCCCAATGGCTCCTTCACTTCGAGGTCTCTGACCAATTCTGGTTCGTTACACAATACTAGATCCAGAATTGCCTTCTCCCTGGTTGGCTCCAGCACCAGCTGCTCTAAGAATCCATCTCTGAGGCACTCCACAAAGTCTCTTTCTTGAGGTCCGATACCATCCTGATTCTCTCAGTCTACCTGCATGTTAAAATCCCCCATAACAACTGTAGTAACATCTTTACCACAAGCCAATTTCAACTCCTGATTCAACTTACATCCGACATCCAGACTACTGTTTGGGGGCCTGTAGATGACTCCCAAGAGGGTCTTTTTACCCTTAGTATTTCGCAGCTCTATCCACACTGACTCTATATCCCCTGACTCTAGGTCCCCATGCTCAATGGACTGAATATCCTCTCTTACCAACAAGGCCACCCCACCCCCTCTGCCCGTCAGTCTGTCCTTACGATAGCACGTGTAGCCTTGAATATTCATTTCCCAGGCCCTGTCCACTTGAAGCCACGTCTCAGTTATCCCCACGATATCGTAGCTGCCAATTTCCAAAAGATCCTCAAGTTCATTCATCTTATGTCTAATGCTTCGTGCGTTCATATACAGTATTTTTAATTTGTTACTGCTCTCACCCTTCTCATCAATCCCTATTTCACTCAACCTTACAGCATGATCGTTGTTGTGGTTCTGTTCGCCGAGCTGGAAATTTTTGCTGCAAACGTTTCGTTCCCTGGCTAGGGAACATCATCAGTGCTATTGGAGCCTCCTGTGAAGCGCTGCTTTGATGTTTCTTCCGGTATTTATAGTGGTTTGTTCTTGCCGCTTCCGGGTGTCAGTTTCAGCTGTCGTAGTTTGTATGTGGGGTCCAGGTCGATGTGTCTGTTGATCGATGTTCTTGCCGTTTCCGGATGTCAGTTTCAGCTGTAGTGGTTTGTATATGGGGTCCACGTCTATGTGTCTGTTAATGGAGTTTGTGGATGAATGCCATGCCTCTAGGAATTCCCTGGCTGTTCTCTGTCTGGCTTGTCCTATGATGGTAGTGTTTTCCCAGTCAAATTCATGTTCCTGGTTGTCTGAGTGTATGGCTACTAGGGATAGCTGGTCGTGTCATTTTGTGGCTAGCTGATGTTCATGGATGCGGATTGTTAGCTGTCTTCCTGTTTGTCCTATATAGTCTTTTGTGCAGTCCTTGCATGGTATTTTGTAAACTACGTTAGTTTGGCTCGTGCTGGCTATTGGGTCCTTTGTTCTAGTGAGTTGTTGTCTGAGTGTGGAAGTTGGCTCGTGTGCTGTTATGAGTCCTAAGGGTCGCAGTAGTCTGGCTGTCAGTTCTGAGATGCTCCTGACGTATGGTAGTGTGGCTAGTCCTTTTGGTTGTGGCGTGTCCTCGTTCCGTGGTCTATCTCTTAGGCATCTGGTGATAAAGTTGCGTGGGTATCCGTTTTTGGCGAATACCTTGTATAGGTGTTCCTCTTCCTCTTTTCGCAGTCCTGGTGTACTGCAGTGTGTTGTGGCTCTTTTGAATAGTGTCCTGATGCAGCTACGTTTGTGTGTGTTGGGGTGGTTAGAGATAGTCAGCATGGCTTTGTAAGGAACAGGTCATGCCTCACAAATCTTATTGAATCCTTCAGGAATGTGACAAAACACCTTTTATGGCTCATTCAGAAAGTACAGAGGCTTGGGATACAGGAGACCTGTCTGTCTGGATATGGAATTCCGGGCTCACAGAAGACAGAGTGGGATGATTGATTGGAAGGATTCAGCATGGAGCTTGGTGACCAGTGGTGTTCTGCAGGGATCGGTTGCAGGAACTCTGCTCTTTGTGATTTTTTTTTATAAACTACTTGGATGTGGTTGTGGAAGAATGGGTTAGTAATTTTGCCAATGACATGGAGGTTGGTGGAATGGTGGATGGTGTGGAGGCCTGTTGTGGGGTGCAGTAGGATATTGACAGGATGCGGAGCTGGGCTAAGAAGCGGTAGATGGAGTTAATCTGGAAAAGTGTAAAATGATTCATTTTGGAAGGTCGAACTTGAATGCAGAATACAGAGTTAAAGGCAGAATACTTGGTCGTGCTGTGGAACAGAGAGATCTTGGGTTCCATGTCCATCGATCCCTCAAAGTTGCCATCCAAGCTGATAGGGTTGTTAAGAAGGAATATGTTGTGTTTTCTTTCAATTGCTGGGAGATTGGGTTTTCAAACCGTGAGGTTATGCTGTAGCTCTATAGAGCCATGGTTAGACCCCATTTGGAATATTGTGTTCAGTTCTGATCCCCTCATGACAGGAAGGCAGTGGAAGCTTTAGGGAGGGTAAATTGGAGATTTACCAGAATGCTGCCTGTGCTGGAGAGCATGTCTTATGAAGGAAGTCATTGAAGTGAAGAAGGGTGAGGGGCGATTTGGTAGAGGTGAACAAGATGATGTGAGAAATAGAGTGAATAGTGAGAGACTTATTTATGTCATGGCATAAATGGCTATTGTCAGTAGGCATAAATAATTTTAAGGTGATTGGTGGATGGGTAAGGAGAAATTTCAGAGATATTCTTTACAAAGTGTGTTGCATGGTTGGAATGCACTGCCAGCGGTGGTAGGAGAGTCAGATACATGAAGGACATTTAATAGACTCTTGGAAAGGCACATGGATGGCAACAAACTGAAGGGTCTGTAGGTTAGTCCGATCTTACAGATGGATAAAATGTTGGCATGGCATCCTGGCTGAAGGGCCTTGTACTGTACTGTCCTGTGTTCTACGTTCCGTGGTAAGCCCTGATCATTGTAAAAGGGTATGGCATTCAGGAGGAGCCAGTGAACTGGATACAAAATTAGCTTGATGATAGGAGACAGAGGGTGGTGTGAGAAATGTTGTTTTTCTGACTGGAGGCATGTGACCAGCGGTGTAGTGGGCCCACTGTTGTTTGCCATTTGGATAAATTTTTGGATGGGAGTATTGGTTTCCTGGTAAGTAAGTTTTTTGGGTGACACTGACATTGTGGTAAAGTGGACAGTGAAGAAGGTTATCTATGGTACAACAGGATGAACAGTACTGCTGGGATAGTGGGCTGAAGAATTGCAGATGGAGTTTAATTAGATAAATGTGAAGTGTTCCATTATAGTAAAACAAATCAGGGCAGGACTTGTACAGTTAATGTTTGGGTCCTGTCAATCAGTTGTCAATCAGTGACCCAGGGATGCAGGTACACAGTTTCTTGAGAGTGGCGAGACTGGTAGACAGGCTGGTGAAGCAGATTTTTGGGTTGGTTACATTTGTCGGGCAAAACATTGAGAGTAGAAGTTGGGATGTCATGTTGTGGCTGTACAAGACATTGGTGTGGCCTCCATAAAAGCATTCGAGGAGGAAGTGAGGTCTGCAGATGCTGGAGATCAGAGCTGAAAAAGTGTTGCTGGTTAAAGCGCAGCAGGTCAGGCAGCATCCAAGGAACAGGAAATTCGACGTTACGGGCATAAGCCCTTCATCAGGAATGAGGAAAGTGTGTCCAGCAGCCTGCTGCCTGACCTGCTGCGCTTTAACCAGCAACACATTTTCAGCTCCATAAAAGCATTGTTGATCAGGTTCACTTAGCTCCTTTAGGGAAGGACATCTGACATTCTAACCTGATTTGACCTACATGTGAATCCAGACCCACAGCAATATGGCTGACTCTGATCTGCCCTCTGGGTAATTAGCAGTGGGGCAAAGAATGCTGGCCCAATCAGTGTCACCCTCATCCCATGAATGAATAAATAAAAATGCATAAGTCTCTCCCTACCTCTGCAAACCCCTCCAGCTGCAGCAATCCGTACTGGCTTTGTAACGCAGTTCAGGCCCGGACCACTCTCTGAAAAACTCTCATCACCTCCAGAACCTTCACCTCTCCCTGTTCCTATCTTGTCATTAAACCTTGACAAAGATTCCTCTTCCCACTGCTTCCCCCCTGCTAGCAGACCCTTTGCAATCCCTTTCACACTTACTGCTTAAACTCACTCTCATTTCAGGATTTTAAGTACTTTGTGGTTATTGTCTAAGCCTCATAATGTGATATGATCCATTTTGTCCTGAGAGGGCGATAGATGGGAATTTCCTACTGAGGTTTTGTCTGTTTCAATGGAACGTCCTTTTGTTGAGTGATTTATACTGTTCCTTCAAATGTTTTCCACTGTTCATTTACAGACACGTATTTCATTCTGTTTAGCCCGTTTACCTTGGTCAGTTCTCCTCTCCAACTCATGTAATTGGCTGTTTTTGTTTCTAGTTGTAGCTTGTCCTTTCTGTGATTCACTTTAAAACTTTATATTACTTTAAACTGCACTTTACACAATTTCCCAGAGGATCTCCCCGGGGGACATTACTCACTAAGTTTCATGACACAATGGTCGCTCTGAGGTAGTTACGTCCCTTGCCAGTTGCACAATGTGTTATTCAAAGAAACACTGAAAAAAAATTCTACAATCTCCTCTTCGACTATCACTCTTGTCAGTGTGATTGTCAAGATTATGTGAATATTGAAGTTTCACTAAATTATCACAATGCCTTTATTAAAAATTCCAATGAGTTCATCTTTAATGCAATGATGAGCAATGAAATGTTGTTAAGTGGCCTAAAACCGTTCTGCTGCTTGTGTCCTTGGCAAGTAGTAGCCAGAATTTACATTCAGACTGACTCTACTTCATGGTCTGAGACCAAATGCTTTCTCTGTAATGCCTTTGTTACCCATTATTGTTAGCATTACCCATTTTGCCTGAGTTTCCGCATGGTTGTAAACCATTGAATATTTAAGTTCCAACTGTTGTTCGTCCTGTAACCATGTCTCCTAATTTTCTTTTATCTTTGTGTCACAAATCAATCTACCTTGCTGCAGAGACTTTGTCCATTCCAAAAAAAAAGCATAATTTACTTTTCCCCACAATTTCCTGTCACAAATCGATTCACTGATGTACAGTTTAAGTTACAATTTGTCCCATCCTGTTCCTTTCTGCTTGTCTTCAGCCACATTCCTGTGCTGTTCTTATGCGTCGTCTTTTCTATTTGGATTTGGAAAGCTCCTTTCACCCGAACCCTCTGTCAGTTTAAAGCCCTGTTCATAAACCTACAAACATGATTGGCCAGGACACTGGTCCCAGCTCAGTTCCAGTGGGACTCCATCCTAATGGATTTTTTAAAAAATCAGGTATGGGATGTGGGTGTTTCTGGCTGACCAGCCTTTCTTGCCCAGCCCTAGCTGCCCTTGAGTTGAGTAGCTTGCTCGGCCATTTCAGAGGATAATTGGGAGGCAAACACTTTGCTGTGGCTATGTCGTACAGACCATGTGAGGATGGGCAGATGTCGTTCTCTGAATGACGAGTGTTTGGATTTATTGTACATCAGTAATGGTATTTATAGTTTGTCAATTACTATTTTTAACATAATTTATTTCAAATTCCACCATTTCAGATTATGTGGTAGGAACGTGCCTCTCCTGAACATTAGCTGAAGTTTGGGATACATGCTCTAGGAACAATATCACTAGGCCATTACTTTGTCTGCTCTCAGACTACTTATCCTTGAATACTGATACCAGTGTATCGTGAAGCTAAACTTGTTTTTCCTTCATGATTATTTCATCCTGATACCTTCCTGCACTCTGGTGATATCACTCAATCCATGTGGTATCCCTCACTGTGTGTGTCTAATTGCTGCCTCTGTCAGCGCGTCTCATTCTTGCAGCTACTCCAGATCCTGAGCCAGCAGAATTCTGCACTCCATAGAGACGCAGCAGCACAGCCCAGGGATGGAGCCTGGGATTTTCCAGATCTCTGTGGGACACAGTACTCTTGTCTATGTGTAACCCTCACTGCATCAGTGTAAGGTCCCATTTTGTCTATTTCTCTGTCTCCTGTAGGTATTGAAGTTCCTGACTCAATAGATTTCCCAGCTGCTGGATGACTCATCCATCACCACATTGAGGATGGTTGGTCAGCCAGAGAAACAAAGGGAAAGGAGATCTGGAACCTTCAATAAATCCTGAAGTGAGGTAAGATCACTCACAGTGCACCGAGCAGAGAGCAGCAAGAGGGCGCCAAACATTGGCAAACAGTCCTGGAAGGGGAGCAGTGTACAGACACACCCCAGGCTCAATCACCACGTCTACTATAAGTTTTGTTGTTCTGAGACAGCATCGGAAGTGTCACAGTTATCAATCCAGGCCTGTGATGTCTTAGTGAGCACCAGGACAACAGAGGGAAAAACAGGCTTCCCATGAGTGGGCGAGAATGCTGCCTGGGATCTTTCTGCTCTGCGTTTCCCATGTCTCGTGGACCATTGTCTTCAATAATTTGTAAATCTATAACAGTTCCTGTTCCTGTCGCTGTAACCTCGACCTTCCCAATTGTCCCTCCCCATATTTGAAATGTACTGCATTTCAAACTATTATCCCTATCTCTGTAACTTTCTTCAGTTTCTACACCACGCCTTATCTCTATAGTCTCTATAGTCTCCTCCTCCAATAATTAGCGACAGAGGCATGCAGCATGGAAACGGTTCCTTCCATCCAACTAGTCCATGCTGACCACTGTTCATGAACGAGTTGCATTTGCATGTGTTTGGTCCGTATCCCTTCAAACCTTCTCTTCTCCATGTATCTGTCCAATTGTCTTTTCCATGTTGCAATTTTACTTTTCTCTACCCCTTCCCCAGACGCTCATTCCATACATGCCCCATTCTCTGTGTGGAAATATGCTCTTCTGGTCGTTTTTAAGTATTTCCTCTCTCACCTCATATTTCTGCCCTCGAGTTATGGATTCCCCTATCCTGAAGTAGAGACCTTTACCATTCACATTACATATACCTCTCATGTTTTTATAAAACCTTTATAAGGTCACCCCTCAGCCACCTCTGCCCAAGGGAAATATGAAGAATAATGATACAAACATCTCTGCCACGGTCCCTGCTGCGACTTTGCCACAATGTTGTGGGATACATTTATTCAGGACCTCAGTCGTTCTCTACCTTTGTGTTCAAAGATCTCCAGCACCACTTCTTCTGTAATTGGGACTCTTTTCAAGACATCATTGTTTCTCTCCCTTTGTTTCCTAGTCTTTGTCCACAGTGTGTTCTGACATGAAATATTCATTTCAATTCGTAGCCATATCCTGTGGTTCCAGGCTTGGATGGCGTTCTTGATCTTTGAGGGGCTCTAACCTTACTAACCAGAGCACCACGCTAAACCCTGTCAAAGGCCTTGCTGAAGTCAGGATAGACGACGTCTACTGCTCTGCCTTCATCCATCTTCTTGGTCACCTCTTGAACAAACTCTATGAAGTTTGAGAGACACCCCTTTGTACGCACAAATCTGTGCTGACTATCTCTCATCAATCATTGCCTTTCCAAATGCATGTAACTCCTATCCCGTGGAATCGCTTCCAACACCATTTGCACCACTGACATGATGCTAATCGGTGTTTATGTCCCTGGATTTCTCTCACAGCCTTTCCTAAACACTGGCACAACATTAGCCACCTTGCAGGCTCCCAGCTCATTACCCGTGGCTGTCAGTGATAGAAATATCTTTGTAAGTTTCTTCCCTAACTTATCCCAATGTCCTGGGATGTACTTGATTAGTTCCCAGAGAGTTGTCTAATTTTAATGAATTTTAGAACTTTAAGCACCTCCTGTTCTCCAGTGTGGACGCTTTTGAATGCATCACTGTTTATTTCCCTGCTTCCCCAGTATTTTTTCCACAGTATGTTCTGACGTGAATTTTTTGTTTTGGATCTCTCCATTTCCTGTGGGTTCACACACGGATGGCTTCATTGATCTTTAAGGGGTCACATTCTGTCTCGAGTTAATCTTGTGTTGTTAATATACTTGTAGAATCTCTCTGGATTTTCCTGAATCTTATCTACCAAAGCTGTGTCAGTTCCCCTTTAGGCCCTCATGATTTCCCTTTTAAGGGTATTACTACACCCACAATGTTCTTCAAGGGATTGACTTAATCCGGCTGGCTATGTAGGACATGTGCCCCTTTTTGTCTTGACCAGAACCTCAATATACCAAGTCATCCAGTGTTTCCCACTCGTGTCAGCATTGTCCTTCACAGTAACAGGAATATGCTGGCCTTGAAATCTTAATTTATCTCTCTTTTGAAAGAATCCCACTTGCTCAACGTCCCTTCACTTTCAAATAGCCTCCACAAATCAACTTTTAGATGGTCTTGCCTAATACCTTCTGGACTGGGGCAAGGCCAGTTTAACTTTTGGACCAGGCCTGTCCTTTTCCATCGCTATTTTCAAACTAATAGAATTGTGGTGACATCGCAAAAGTGCTCTCCCAGAAACACTTCATCCCCTTTCTCTCCCTTGTTTCCCGAAGGGACGTCAGGTTTTATCCCTTTTCCAGTTGGACCAGTTACATACTGACTGAGACAGTTTTCTTGAACACACTGAACAAATGCCTTCCATTCAAGCTGTGAACACTCCGGCAATACCAGTCTAGGTTTAGGAAGTTGAAATCCCCGATCATTACAGCCCCGTCATTCTTACAGATATCTGAGTTCTCCGACATATTTGCTGCTCAATTTCCCGCTGACTGTAGTACAGTCATATCAAACTTATCATCCAGTATAATGTCTCAGTTCCACTAATACAGCTTCACTGGGCGATCCCCAGGAATATCCTCGCTCAGTGCTGCGGTGATGTTTTCACTGATCAAAAACTCCAATCCCCCTCCTCTCTTGCCTCCCCTTCTATCCTTCCTGTAGCATCTGTCTCGGGAACATTGAGCCACCTGTCCTGCCCCTCCCTCAGTTTTGTAATTCCTGTGATATCCCTATCTCATTCTCCCATCCATGCCATGCGGTCATCTGCATAACCTGTTAGGCCTTTTACATTAGAGTAAATGCAGGTTAATTGATGCGTTTTCCCTCATTGCCTGCTGTGCTCTTGCCTGGCTTGTCGATTGAAATGACTCTCTTGAAATTCTGTCCAAGCCTCAATATTCAGACTGTAGCCTGAGACCATCCCCCTCAATGTGAACAATACCCTCCACTTTCATGTCATCTGCAAACCTACAAATGATACCTTCTGCTTCACATCGGAGTGATTAATGCCCAGAAGGAACAGCAATGGTTCCTGCACAAATCCCTGTTGTACACCTGCTGGGCAAAGGCTTTCAATCACAAAACCAACCCTCCAACAATTTTGGATCCAATTTCCCAACTTGCCTTTAATGCCATGGGCTTTTCCCTTCTGGACCAGCCTTCCACGTGGGCCCTTATCAAAGGCCTTAATGAATTCCATGTAAACCACAACATCTGCACTGCCCTCACCAATCTTAATTTCAAACATATTTTAGCTGAGTTCATCAGACATTATCTTCCTCTTCCAAATCCATGCTGACTATCAATAATCAATCCCTGCCTTCCCAGTTATTGATTCAATCTGTCCTTCAGAATTGTTCCCAATTTCCCTCCCATTGCTGTCAAACTATCTGCTCTGTCATTACCTGCTGCCCTTCCTGAATAAAGGAACCACATTAGCGATCCTCCAGTCATTCGGCACTTCATCTGTGGCCAGCAAAGTATTAAATATATCCACCAGGGCCCCAGCAATCTCCTCCCTTACCTCCCGTAGCAGCCTGGGTTACCTTTTCTTGGGCATTGGGGAGTTCTCCACCTTTTTGCCTGTGAAAATATTTAATACCTCCTCCTTCTTGATCTTAACATGTTCTGGAACCTCACATCCCAACTGAAATCCCCGGTTACAATGCCTTTCTCCTGTGTGAATACAGATAGGAAGTATTCATTGAAGAGCTCACCTACTTCAACTGGCTCCATGCACAAATTTGTCCCTTTAGTTTCTCACAGGCCTCCCTCTTTATCTGGGAATCCTCTTACTTTCACAATGCTGATAAAATATCTGTGGCTTTTCCGCAATCGTATCTGCCAAATATATCTCATGACTATTGTTTTCCACAATCCCCTTGCACTCTCGGTACTTGTGAAGGGCTTCATCTGATTTTATTGCACTGTATTTTCTTTATTAATCTCACGTTATTACTTGATCAGTATTCACTGGACTTGCTGTCTTTACTATTCACTCTTCAAGGAGCACTTTGGCCCTGCGTTCTCACTGCATCACTTTAAAATACTCCACCTTCCTAATGTTGACCCAACTGCTGGGAGTTCCTCGCTGCCTCTGTTTGCCATATCCTCTCTAATGATTGCAATACTGATAGGAGACTCAGTTGTGAGGGGGACTGACAGGAGACTGTGTGGTTGCAGAGGAGACCCCAGGATGGTGTGCTGCCTCCTGGGTACCAGGGTCAAGGATGTCTCTGAGCGGTTACTGAACATTCTGAAGGTGGAGGGTGAACAGCCAGAGGTCATTGTGCACATCAGCCCATATGACAGCAGTAGAAAAAGGGATGTGTCCTGTGAAATGAGTATAGGGAGTTGGGTGAGAAGTTAAAAAAGCAGGATATTGACGTTAATGATCTCCAGATTACTCCCAGTGCCACTTGCCAGTGAGGATAGAAATAGAAAGATAGGCTGGATGGATGTGTGACTGAGGAGCTGCTGTAGAGGGCAGGGTTTTCAGTTCTTGGGTCATTGGGATCGTTACTGGGATGGAGATGACCTGTACAAAGGAGATGGTTTGCACTTGAAGCAGAGGGGCACCAGTACCCCAGGGAGGAGATTTGCTCGTGTTACCCAGAAGGATTTAAACTAGTTTGGCAGGGAGTGGTGACTCTTAGTAAGAGAGGAAGCATCGAAAAGTCAGGGGAAATGCATCAGCCATCAAGAGCAAGTTACCTATTCAGGATATCCAGTGGCACAGTCGAGGGAGGGAAATGTCTTCTGGTTTAAAGGACATTTATTTCAACACATGAGGCCTGACTGGTAAGGCAGACGAGCTCAGACCATGGATTGGCTCTGGGGACTGTGATATTATAGCCATAACAGAAACATGGCTGAGAGAAGGGCAGGACTGGCAGCTCAGTGTTCCAGGATACAGAAACTACAGGTGTGACAGAAGGACAAGTAAGTGAGGAGGGGGAGTTGTCCTTTTGATTAGAAAGGACGTAACAGCAACAGTGCTTAGAGACAGTACTGTTAAGCAGTCATCAAATGAGGCCATATATTTAAAAGTTAGAAACAAAAAGAGAATGGTCTGTCTGCTGGGATCGTGTTCTAGACCGTCAAATAGCCAGCAGGTACGAGAGGAGCAAATGTGTAGTGAGTTTGCAGGTACCTTTAAAAATGATAGAGTAGTATTGGTTGGAGATTTTAACTTCCCCTGGATTGACTGGGTCACCAGATTGTAAAAGGCCCATACTGGGTCAAATTTGTAAAATGTGTCCAAGAAAGTTTCCTAAACCAAGATGTCGAGGGCTCTATGCTACTGAGGCGGATGCAACACTGGACCTCCCCTCAGAAAACGAGGTCAGGCAAGTGACTGAACTATCAGTCGGAGAGCACATTGCATCCAGTGACCACAGCTCTTTGTTTTAACCTAGTTACGGAAAAAAAGATCAGACAGGTTGACAGATTTAGGTCTTAACCTGGAACAGGGCCAATATTGGGGCAATTCAGCAGGATCGAGCAGGGGTTGATTGGGTGAAGGTACAAATCTCACAACACCAGGCTATAGTCCAGATGTTTTACAGAGGAACATCGATTATCTGAACGAGATGGGCGGGCACTACTTCGTTTGGATAATTGATTATTCGATTAATCAATTCAATGCCTTTCCTCTGGGGCTCGGAGTTTTCAGTCCAGTCTACTCCCTGTTCAAGTGACTAGGCAGCAGCAAGCCATGAGCGAGCCCCCACACCTTGCCAGACGCCAAAAACACACACCCCGCTCGCCTCCAAACCCATCCAATACTGCCCCCAATTGCCCCTCAATGTCGCCACCCCCACATGCCCCAAACACACCCAACAGCAACACCGGCCCCAAAACCGTCCAATACCACCCTCCACTCGCCGCCTGCCGCCACTTCCCAAACACATCCGACATCACCCTCAGCCCGTCCCCAAACCTGTCCAACCGCCCCCCACCCCACCCCGCCCACCACACCCACCGTCCAATCCATGTCCACGCGCGATATCTCCTCCCCTTCTGTGCAGCTGGAGTGGACACAAACAGTAAGACATTTGGTGGGGTAAGTCTCCAAATAGCGCACACGCACATGCACACACACGCTCAGACAGCCACACACAACTTTTTACTGCAACATCTCAAAAAATCCCACCTCTGCCCTATACAGGACAATGTTCGAAAGAATATTTGAGGAACGAGGGTTTAGGGAAGGGGGGATCCTCTATGTAGAACTCTAGGGGAAGTGTGTGTGTGTGTGTGTGTGGGGAGAGAGAGAGAGAGAGAGAGAGAGAGAGGGGGGGGTTGAAGGTCAGTCATTTGGAGATGATATCTGGCCTCGATATCCAGGACTGTTCTCGGCAGCATTTCAGTCAGCTGAGATCGGTTTTAATCAGTGTAAACAAAAGAAAACACGATCAGGGTTGAAACTGCTCTTTGATGTAATGTTTCTATCGGGACCTCGAGATCTCCTTTGGATAATCTGATATTGGGTTAGTTGATTTTTGGATAATCGAGGTCCCTCTGTATTTGAAAGCGTTAGATTTGGTAGCGCTGGTGATCATTCTAAAAGATGAAAAACTTAATCTGATCTTGTTTAATGTTTCATTCCATGACACTGCCATCCTGTTGCTATAAATTCGGTGCCTTAGGATTGAGCTCCACATCCACCTGATGAAGAAGCAGTGCTTCGAAAGCTAGTGCTTGCAAATAAACCTGCGGGACTATAACCTGGTGTTGTGTGATTATTACCTTTGCCCACCCCAGTCCATCACGGGCACATCCAAATCATGACTAAAATCAATTAGGTCAGTCTGTTTGAATGAAAAGGCATTACTGGCAAATGGGAGGTTTTTAAAGTGTGATCTCAAGAATACGGTATGTCCCTGTTAGGGTGAAGGGAGAAGCTAGCAGGTTTAGGAATTCCTGGCCAATGAGAGGTGCTGTCACCCTGTTCAGGAAAAAGAGGAAGGCACACATTGTCTTTAATGTTTCCATATCTGTGTAACCTCTTACAGTCCTAAAGACACGATCAATCTGGGGAGACCCAAAAGGCCTCTCAGGTCCCTGCAGCACTCCTAACCTGTAGAACCCTCCCCAAATCATGTGACTTTCAGTTCCTATAAGACTCACTATCTGTGTAACATCCTCTCATCACTAGCACCCCACTATTAATGTAATCTCCTCTAGTCTCTCCAACCACTACTCATCTCCATAACCTTCTCAAGCACTTACACCTCTATGTGTGTAAACGTCACTCTCCTCGACAACCCTTCCTACTTTTACCATTCTGAAGGAGGTTATTAATGCTCCCTTGTATGTGAAACTGTCTCCAACCACAATTACTGCCCGTCTGGAAAATCTGTCAGACTCTTCACTCTCTGTATCTAACTAACCTGCAGAATCTAAACCTTCCTGTATCTATAAACATCATCCATGACTACCCTCCACATCTCTGTTTCGTCCTCCAGTCCATACATCCGACTTTCTCTCTGAACTTCTCCAATCACCTAAAACACTCTTGTGTGTGTAAACCACTCCATCTTACCAACATCCTTATCTGTATAAACTGTTCCATTCCTCCCAACCTCCCCATCTCATGAACTCCTGCAGGCCCTCCATCTATCCGCATGTCTGTAACACGCGTGGATCTATGGTCCTCATTCCCTCTGAAACACCTCCAGTCCCCACAACCCTTCAAATCTGGGTCATCTGTTCCAGATCAGGCCATTGGTGTTTCTGTCACCTGTGGCACTCCGAGCAAACCTTCCTAATTGTATCAATTCATTCATATTCCATCCTCTCCACCCTCCCAAAACATCTTTCTGCCATTGTGACCCTTTCTAGTTAGAAGACAGAACAGTACAGCACAGTCTAGGCCCTTTGGCCCTTGATAATATGCCGATCTTTTATCCTACTCTAAGATCAAACCAACCTGCAGACCATTCAAAGAAGAAAAGAACAAAGAAAATTCCAGCACAGGAACAGACCCTTCGGCCCTCCACGCCTGGGCCGATCCAGATCTTGTCTAAACCTGCTGCGTATTTTCTAAGGATCTGTATTCTTTTGCTCCCTGCCCATTCACGCATCATTCTAGTTACATCTTAAATGGCATTATCGTTCGCGCCTCTACCACCTCTGCTGGCAATGCGTTCCAGGCCCCCACCACCCTCTGCATAGAAAACGTTCCACGTATATCTGCCCTAAACCTTTCCCCTTTCACTTTGAGCTTGTGACCCCCAGTAACCGCGTTCCACAATCTGGGGAAAAAAGCTTCTTGCTATCCACCATGTCTACACATCTCATGAATTTGTAGACATCAATCAGGTCCCCAGTCAACCTTTTGTCTTTCCAATAAAATTAATCGCAAATCTATTCAACTTCTCTTTATAGCGAGCCCCTTCCATACCAGACAACATCTGGATGAACTTTCTCTGCACCCTCTCCAAAGCAACCACATCCTTTTGGTAATGTGGTGATCAGAACTGTACGTAATACTCCAAATGTGGCCGAATCAAAATCCATTACACCTGTAACATGACCTGCCAACTCTTTTACTCTATAGCCCGTCCAATAAAGGAAAGCATGCTGTATGCCGCCTTAACCACTTTACTGATCTGCATTGCCAACTTCAAGGAAAAAGGAACTGAATACCCAGATCTCTCTGTACGTCAGTTTTCCCAAGGCCTTTTCTATTTAGTTTGCTATTGATTTGGATGTTCTGAAATGCATCACCTCACATTTGCCTGGATTGAACTCACCATCTGCCTTTCTCTGCCCATCTCTCCAATCGATCAATATACTGCTGTATTCTCTGACTGTCCCCATCACTATCTGCTACTCCACCAATCTTAGTGTCATCTGCAAACCTTCTAATCAGGCAACCGATACCTTCCTCCAAATCATTTATGTATATCACAAGTAACAATGGACCCAGCACGGATCCCCGTGGAACGTCACAGGTCTCCATTTTGAGAAATTAATTTTACTCCAATCCATGTGCATATCCAAAAGTTAATTAAATGCCCCTAATGTTGCTCTTTCTACTACCAACGCTGGTAATGCATTCCACATACCCACCACTCTCTGTGTAACGTACCTACCTCTGACATCTCCCATAAACCTTCCTCCAAGTACCTTAAAATTATGCCCCATCGTTATAGCCATTTTCATAATGGGAAAATTCTCGGCCACTCAGTCTGTGTATGCCTCTCATCAATCGTATACCTCTATCAAGTCAGCTTTCATCCTTTTTCATTCCAATGAGAAAAGCCCAGGCTTCCCAACATTTCTTCAATAGACCTACACTCCAATCCAGAAATCATCCTGATAAATCTCTGCATCCTTTCCAAAGCTTCCACATCTTTCCTATAATGAGGCAACCAGAACGTAACACAAGAGTCCAAGTGTGGACTAAGCAGGGCTGTATGGAGCTGCAGCCTCACGTCACAGGTCTGAAACTCCATCCCCCTTGCTAATGAATGCTAACACATCACATGCCTTCTTACCACCCCTATCAGCTTGGCTGGCATCTTTGAAAGATCTATGGACGTGGACCCCATGGTTCTTCTGTTTCTCCAAACTACGGAGAATCCTGCCTTTAACCCAATAGAGGCTTTCTGCAGAATCCTTCAATCTTAAACCCTCCTTATTTTGATACCTTCCTCCAGTCCCCACAAAACTCATAAACTGTGAAATGTCTTCCCGTTCCTACAAGCCTACTTAGCTTTGTAACCTCCTTTATTGACGTGAACCCTCAAAACTACCAAAGTCAATTTTAGCAACTTGAATGTTACTAATAACTGCAAATTCCTCCAATCCTGACATTCCTCCCTAATTCGGTAACCCCCAACATCCTCCAATACTCTTCTGGGCAGCATTGCAGTGGAAGGAAGAGTTGTAGAGTCCGGGTCATGTTACGGAGGTAGGAAGGGCTGCAGAATCTGGAGGATGGTACAAATGTAGGAAGGGACAGGGAACCTGCAGAAGGTTAGAGGTAGCGCAATTCATATAATCTTCAGGATGGGACCGAGACTGTGTTGTGGAACCTGAAGGATATTTTAGTCTGAAAGACTCAGTTGTTTTTGGTTAGACTATTGGACTGATCTTGATGACCTAATTTTGCAGATGTTTACCAGAATTGGCTGTGCACAGCTTCAGATTCCCAGGCTGGGAAATGTGAGTTCAGATGTGAATCTATTTGCCCATTCTGTCTGTGTGCCTGACACTGACCTGGTGCTGCTCTAGTAGAAAGCACTCCGTGCATCTGGTAACCTCCAGATCGACAGTCTGACCAGCGCTCACCTCATCAAAGCCTTCTTTTAGAATGTTTTGTTTTTATTATGTTCAAGTGACAGTTTCATAAGATGCAGGAGTTGGGGTGATTCAGTTTTAAGAGAATGAAACCTTTGCCTTTGGAGATTGGGAAGCTTTCAAAATGTGATAATGGCTTTCCAGAGGCAGTATGTAGTATTCCTGTAAGGGTGGAAGGAACTGCTGGTGGGTGTAGGGTATGCTGGATGACGAGAGAACAAAGGTTTTGGTTAAGAAAAAGAAAGAAAATATTGTCAGGCATAGACACGAGAAATCAAGTGAATCCTCAGACTATAAAGGCAGGAGGAGTATACTTAAGAGGGAAATCAGGAGGGTAAAAAAGGGACATGAGATAGCTTTGACAAATAGTGTGAAGGAGAATCCAAAAGGTTTTTATAAATACATAAAGGACAAGAGGGTAACTAGGGAGAAAATAGGGCCCCTCAAAGATCAGCAAGACAGCCTTTGTGTGCAGCCGGAGGAGATGGGGACGATACTAATCGAGTATTTTGCATCAGTGTTTACTGTGGCGAAGGAAATGGAAGATATAGAATGTGGGGAAATACATGTTGACGTTTAGAAAAGCGTCCATATTTTAGGAGGAGGTGCTGGATGCCTTGAAATGCATAAAATCGCATAAATATCCAGGATCTGATCAGGTGTACCTTGGAATCTGTGGGAAGTGATTGATGGGTACCTTGCTGAGAAAGTAGTATCATCGACCATCACAGGTGAGGTGCCAGAAGACTGGAGGTTGGTAACATGGTGCCACCATTTAAGAAAGGTGGTGAGGAAAAGCTAGGGAACTTAGTAGTAACATCAGTAGTGGATAAATTGTTGAAGGGAATCCTGCGAGGTAGGATTTACATGTATTTAGAAAGTCAAGGAGTGACTAGGGATAGTCAGCATGGCTTTGTGTATGGGAAATCATGTCTCAAGAAATTGATTGCGTTTTTTGAAGAAGTAACAAAAATGATGGATGTGGGCAGATCATTCATCTATATGAACTTCAGTGAGGTGTTCAAAAACGTTCCTCCTGGAAGATCGGTTAGCAAGATTAGATCTCATGGAATACAGGGAGAACTAGCCGTTTGGATACAGAACTGGCTCGAAGGTAGAAGACAGAATGTGGTTGTGGAGAGTCGTATTTCACACTGGAGACTAATGGTGCACCACAATATTCGAAGTTGTTGCCACTACTTTTCATCATGAGATAAATGATTTGGATGTGAACATAGAAGGTACAATTAATAAATTTGCAGTTGACACCAAATATTTGAGATTTGTGGACAGCAAAGAAGGTTGCCTCAGATTACAACGGGATCTTGTTGGGCGAATGGGCTGAGGAGTAACAGAAGGAGTTTATTTAGATAAATGTAATTTTGCGAAAGCACATCTGAGCAGGACTTCTACGCTTAATGGTGAGGTTCGAGAGAGTGTTGCTGAACAAATAAATCTTGGAGTTCATAGCTCCTTGAACGAAGAGTCGCAGGTCAGAGGATAGTGAAGAAGGTGTTTGGTATACTTTCCTTTATTGGACAGAGTATTGAGTATAGGAGTTGGGAGGTCATGTAGCAGCTGTACAGGACAATTTTGGAATATTGCGTGCAATTCTGGTCTTTCTTCTGTTGGAAACTTGTTGTGAAACTTGAAAGTGTACAGAAAAGATTTGCAAGGATGTTTTGAGCTATCGGAAGAGGCTGAAATGGCAGGATTGTTTTCCCTGGAGCATCAGAGGCTAAGGGGTGATATTCTTGAGGTTTATAAAATCATGAGGGGCATGGATAGGATAAACAGGCAAGGTCTTTTCCCTGGGGTGGTGGAGACGAGAGCTAGAGGGCACAGGTTTAGGGTGAGAGGGGAAAGATTTAAAAGGGATCTAAGGGGCAACTTTTTCATGCAGAGTGTGGTGTATGTATGGAAAATACTGCCAGAGGAAGTGGTGGAGGCTGGTACAATTGCAGCATGCAAAAGGCATCTGGATTGGTATATGAATAAAAAGGGTTAAGTGGGATATGGGCCAAGTGCTGGCAGATGGGACGAGATTAGCAAAGGATATCTGGGTGGTATGGTCGTGTTGGACTGAAAGGTCCGTTTATGTGCTATACGTCTCAAGACTCTCTGGCTGTAAATGTTTTCCACTGTTCATTTACAGCCTGACATTTCAGGCTGTTTCCCCTGTTAACCTTGGCCAGTTCTCTCTCAAGATCATGTTACATGCTTTGTTACTGATGCTCAGGTGTGCTTTATGCTCATTTTAAAATGTCATATTCGCTTTGACTTCCAGTATATTTTGTTGGAGGATCTCAGTGTGATATTACTCATTCACTCAGCTTCATCACCCAACGGTCGAACTGAGATAGTTACATCCCTAGCCATTTGCACAATGTGTTATTCGAAGAAACACTGACAAAAACATTCAAGGAGGATCTGGGATAATATCACTCTTGCCAATGTGTCTGTCCCAGTTTATATAAAGATTGAAGTCTCCCAAAATTATCACACCTCTTTTGCTACAAATTGTAATGAATTCCTGTTTAATGCAGGGATGAGCAATGAAATACTGCTGGGCAGCATAGAAACCATTCTCCTGCTTGTGTTTTTGACACAGCACCCAGAATTTGCACTTAGGCTGATTCAGCTGCATAGTATGAGGCCACATGCTTTCTCTGTAATGCCTTTGTTATCCATTACTGCCAGGGTTCCCATCTTGCTTTTCCATTCTGCTTGAAATCCTACAAGGCTGTTTACAGTTGAATATTTATGTTCCACCTTTTGTTCACCATGTAATCACGTCTGTCTGGTGACTAAATCTCATTTATCGCTGTGTCACAAGTCTATTACCTTATTGTAGATACGTTGTCCATTCCAAATCAAAACAACATTACAATTTACATTATCCCACAATTTCCTGTCACATACATATTCATTGATGTATAGTTTTAGTTAAACTCTGTCCCATCCTGTTCCTTTCTGCTTGTCTTCAGCCACATCCCCATGCTGCTCCAAGGCTTCACCTTTTCTCTTTGGATTTGGAAAGCTCCTTTCACCTTAACCCAGTCCCTGCATCCACTCTGTCAGTTTAAAGCCTTGTCCATAAACCTACTGAAATGATTGGCCAGGACACTGCTCCCAGCAGGATTGTTTTTAATGTACTCATGGGATATCGCTCTCTCTGGCTGGCCAGCATCGCATGTCCACCCTAACCAGCCCTAGAACTGAGTGGCTTGCCAGACCAGAACAGAGGCCATTTCAGAGTCAATCCCATTGCTCTGGGTCTGGATTTATATGTAGGCCAGACCAGCAGCCAACAACAATTTCCTTACTTAAACGGTATGAAGCAGTCAGATGGGTAACCCTGGCACCGTCATTAAATTCTGGATGAACAGTTGAGTGAGAGTAACACTAGACCATTGCCTGGCCCACTGTTTGCTCACTCAGCCCTGTGCACCATGAATCAAACCCCTTCTTCCTGACCATGGTCAATCCTGATACCTTCCTGCAATCTGATGCTATCACACAGTCTCTCTCCATGTGGTATCTGTCACTGTGAGTGTCTTATTGCTGCCGGTGACTGCACCTTTTGCAGCTACTCCAGATCCTGAGGCAACAGAATTCTCCACTCCAGAAAGACGGGCAGCACAGGCCAGGGATGGAGACTTGGATTTTCCAGATCTCAGTGCCATTCACCATGTATAATGCTCCATCAGTCTAATTTCCCATTCTGTGACTTCTCTGTCTCCTGGAGGTACTCAGGAAGGTCCTGACTCAGCAGAATTCCCAATTCCTGTTTCGTTCATCACCACACTCAAGACATTTGGTCAGCCAGAGAGATGGAGAGTGAGATCTGGAGCCTTCAGTAAATCCTGCAGATCCGTAAGATTACTCACAGTGAACAGAGCAGAGTGTATTTGAAGGATCAAATTCTGGTCCGAAGACGTGACATAGATAAGTGTTGAAGAGTGAACACAGTGCATGATGGTTCCATGCTCAAACCTCACTCTCTTGTTAACTTTCACCTCTGCTGTACTGAGCTTTCCTAGGTCAATAACGGAAATTGACAGTTATCAATCCAGGCCTGTGCTGTCTTAGTGAGGATCAGTACAACAGAGGGGAAAGCAAGCCTCCCCCAATGAGATGGCATTGAAACCTGGGATCTTTCTCTTCTATATTTCCTCTCTCACACTGTCTCTTGTCATGTGATTGCGTCATACAGCAAGGAAACATGCTTTTTGGTCGAACTCATTTGTGCCAGTGTCTTGAATGCTTGTAATTTCCAGAAAATTTCTTATTTCTGTAACCTCCACTCCTCCCATATTCCCGCTGTATATTTCAAACCTACTCCAATGCTGACGACTCTCCCTCTGTGTAAATTGATCCAGTGATGATAATATGCCCAATCTCAATAATCTCATCCTGCACTCAGTACAATAATCCCTATTTCTGTAGTCTTGCACAATACTTACAGTGCCCCCGTCTCTGTAAAGTCCGCCAGCCTGGACCAAAATATCCACCTGCGTATCTTCCTCAAGCCCCAGGAGAACATGATATCACTGTAAATTTCTGCAGCCCCTATAACACTCCTGCCTCCTAGCCTATATCACCACACAACCTCAGTAACCTCCTCACATTCCTACCGAGTTCCTTATCTGTATAAACACCTCCAGACACTTTTCAAGCCACAACAGCACTCCACATCTCTGTTTGCTCCTCCACTCCCAACAGCCCTCCCAGCACCTCAAACACTTGCTCTTTGTGTAATTCTCCAACTTGGGGCATCAAGATGGCTCAGTGGTGAGCAATGATGCCTCACAGTGCCAGGGACCCAGGTTCGATTCCCATCTTGTGCGACTGTCTGTGTGGGGTTTGTACATTCTCCCCGCATCTGTGTGGGATTCCTCTGGGTGCTCCTGTTTCCTCCCACAGTCCAAAGATGTGCAGGTCAGATGAATTGGCCATTCTAAATTACACATTCATCTATTGTACTGTATGCTACTTTCTCCCCAACTCCACCATCCTCCCATTTATCTCTCCACTCTGCATGCACTCTGCCTCTAATCCTGATGAAGGGCTTTTGCCCGAAACGTGGAGTTTCCTGCTCCTTGGATGCTGCCTGACCTGCTGAGCTTTTCCAGCACTACTCTAACCTAGAATCTGGTTTCCAGCATCTGCAGTCCTTGTTTTTTAGCATAGTGTGAGGTGCATTGTCAGAGAGAAGTGGTTCTGGGTGGGTTACTCTTTGGAGAGTTGGTGTGGACTTGTTGGGGTGAAATACCTGTTCCCATGCTGTAGGTAATCTAACCTAAGCTCTCCTTCTGCGTTCCATATTACTGTTCCTAAATATATCCCTTTATCCATAAACAGCCCCAAACCCTTCAAACCTCCAAGTCCCTGTGAACTCCCACAGTTCCAACATCCCTACTTAACTGTGTAACCTTTTCCAGTCCTGAAACACTCTGAAAATGTGAACATACTACAAACCTCCCTAGCTGCATAATCCTCTCAGGTCCCTGCAACAGCCCCAATCTGTGGAACCAACTCCAATGCTTGTGACTCTCCCTATCATTTTCTACAAGACTTACTATCTACGTAACATCCTCCTGTCGCTATCACCAGACCTGTCAATGCAAGCTCCTCCAGTCTCCCCATCAATCTAATCATCTCCATAACCTTCTCCAGCTCTTACACCCCTATCTGTGTAAACCTTACACTGCCCTACAACCATCCCTAAAGCAGAAACCTCCTCCAATGTGTGCAATGTTCCCTACCTGTGTTAGTGTCTCCAGACTATATTGCTGTTCCTGTTTCTGTAAGCTCTGACAGATTGTCCAGCTTTCCAGTCCATATAATTTCCAGAACCTCAGCATCCGACATCAACAAAAGTCTTCATTAACTGCAGCTTCCATATCTCTGTTCATTCCTCAATTCTATAAATCTTCATAATCTCTGTAAATAGCACCATTCCATAAGATACTCCCCGTCTGCGTAAACTACCGCCATCTGACACTGAGAAGCCTCTCTGTCCTTTTGATGACCTGTCGTCCCTTCAGATCTCCCTGTATCTTCTCTGACACCATTGAATACAGCTCATCTCATGTTATAACTCTTCTCGCTCACGTGTTACTCCCCATCTGTGTGATATTCTTCAGTTACTGCATTTTTCATTCTTTATCTCCAGAGCTTCCAATCCCCCTGATCAATGTTAGGTTATTGATCCCCTTGCAGCACGTTCAACACCTGTAGCAGCCTCCAACTCCTCAATGCATCCGGTCGCTGTAACCTCCTCAACTACTACAGCTCACTGTCTTTGTAATATCTTCCAGTATCTGCAACCCTGTTGATTTCTGTAACCTCCTCCAGAACAACTCTCCACATCTCTGTAACTGTTGGGAATGTTGCAAACCTGCCTTCACAGCTCTCTCTAGCTCTCTGAACTCCTGCAGCCCTACAACCCTCAGTATCTCTGGCTTCTCCAATCCCTACACTTCTCCATGGCTGTGTGAACTGATCCAGCCCCTTCAACCCTCACTATCTCACTCACTCCTGCAGCTCCAACTATTATCCATGTCAGTGTAATTCCCAGCACCAACAATTCTCCTGGTGTCCATAAACTCCTGCAGCTCCAAATACCACCCCAATCTGTGTAATCTCCAGTCCTGACAACCCTCCCAGTGTCTTTTTCTCCGGTAGCTCTAACGACCACCCCTATCTGTGTAATCTCTAGTCACTGTATTCCCTCCAACCTCTGTAACTCCTTCAGGACTGATAACCCTGTAACTCACCTTGACATCTTTTAGCCCGACAACCTATCTCATCTCTAACCACCAACAGTGATCTCAAACCATCCGAACTATGTAATATCCTCCAGTCTCTACAACCCAGCTTTTCTCTGTTAGCTTCTCTGGTGTCTGTATTCCCCTTTATCACTAATAACAGATCCTTGCTCAGGGAAACAAAGTCTCAGTACCGAATATGTAAGAACATAAAAATCTTTGGTGAATAAACTTTTGCCTCATTTTCTCAATATTAATGACTGCAAGTTCAACCTTCTCCTCCTCTATTCATCAATATCCCTACATATTGAAGATCAGCCTGGTGAACCTTCTCTGGGCTGCCTCCAATGCAAGGACATTTTTCCCTCCAGATAGGGGACCAAACCTATTCACAGTATTTAGGGTGTAGGTTTGCTCGCTGAGCTGTAGGTTTGATTTCCAGACGTTTCATTACCTGGCTAGGTAACATCATCAGTGGCTACCTCCAAGTGAAGCGAAGCTGTTGTCTCCTGCTTTCTACTTATATCTTTCACTTGGATGGGGTTCCTGGGGTTTGTGGTGATGTCATTTCCTGTTCGTTTTCTGAGGGGTTGATAGATGGCATCTAGATCTATATGCTTGTTTATGGCATTGTGGTTGGAGTGCCAGGCCTCTAGGAATTCTCTGGCATGTCTTTGCTTAGCCTGTCGCAGGATAGATGCTTTGTCCCAGTCGAAATGGTGTTTTTTTATCATCCGTGTGTAGGGCTACGAGGGAGAGAGAGGGTCATGTCTTTTTGTGGCTAGCTAGTGTTCTTGTATCCTGGTGGCTAACGTTCTTCCTGTTGGCCCTACGTAGTGTTTGTGGCAGTCCTTTTGTGGCAGTCCTTTTGTGGCATAGAATTTTATAGATGACGTTGGTTTGTCCATGGGTTGTACTGGGTCTTTTAAGTTTGTTAGTTTTTGTTTGAGAGTGTTGGTGTGTTTGTGTGCTATTAGAATTCCGAGGGGTCTCAGTAGTCTGGCTGTCATTTCTGAAACTTCTTTGTTATATGGTAAGGTGGTTAGGGTTTCTGGCTCTGTTTTGTCTGCTTGTCGTGGCTTTTTCTTGAGGAATCTGCGCACTGTGTTTTTTGCGTATCCATTCGTCTTGAATACGTCGTATAGGCGGTTGTCCAACAATCCTCCCAACAAAAACTAACAAACTTAAAAGACCCAGTACAATCCATGGACAAAACCAACATCATCTATAAAATTCCATGCAAGGACTGCCACAAGCACTACATAGGACAACAGGAAGACAGTTAGCCACCAGGATACACGAACACCAGCTAGCCACAAAAAGACACGACCCTCTCTCTCTCCCTCGTAGCCCTACACACGGATGAAAAAAAACACCATTTCGACTGGGACAACGCATCTATCCTGGGACAGGCTAAGCAAAGACATGCCAAAGAAATCCTAGAGGCCTGGCACTCCAACCACAATGCCATAAACAAGCACATAGATCTAGATTCCATCTATCAACCCCTCAGAAAACGAACAGGAAATGACATCACCACAAACCCCAGGAACACCAGCCAGGAAAAGATATAAATAGAAAGCAGGAGACACTTGGAGTTCGCCACTGAGGATGTTACCTAGCCAGGTAGTGAAACGTCTGGAAATCAAACCTACAGCCCAGCGAGCAAACCTACACCCTAAACCTCAATCTGAGCTACAAACCTTCACAAACCTTGCAATTCACAGTATCCTCAGTGTGAGCTGATTGGAGTCCTCCATAGTTACAAGCCTTCCCTATATTTATTCTCCATTCCCTTTGGAATCAATGCCAGCATTCATTTTGCCTTCTCTTTATCCTGCTGACCCTGTATGCCACGTTTTGGAGATTTATACACAATTATTCCCAAGTTACTGCAAAGTGTAGCTTTCTGCAGTTGATCTGAAACCAAGAAGTGACAGTAATAATCAGGAAAGTGCTGGAATGTATGGTAAATGATTTGCCAGAAATGATAACTGCACACTTAGAAACCCATGGAAAAAGGGCAGTCCATAAGACCATCAGTCATAGGAATAGAATTCGGCCATTCGATCCATTGGGTCTATTCCACAATTCGATTATGGCTGAATTGTTTCTCAACCCCATTCTATACTTACTCCCTGTAACCTTGATCTCCTTACTCATCAAGAACCTAACTAGTGGGCGGCACGGTGGCACAGTGGTTAGCACTGCTGCCTCATAGCGCCTGTAGACCCGGGTTCAATTCCCGACTCAGGCGACTGACTGTGTGGAGTTTGCACGTTCTCCCCGTGTCTGCGTGGGTTTCCTCCGGGTGCTCCGGTTTCCTCCCACGGTCACAAAGATGTGCGGGTCAGGTGAATTGGCCAAGCTAAATTCCCCGTAGTGTTAGGTAAGGGGTAAATGTAGGGGTATGGGTGGGTTGCGCTTCGGCGGGTCGGTGTGGGCTTGTTGGGCCGAAGGGCCTGTTTCCACACTGTAAGTCTAATCTATCTCTGAGTTAGATTCACTGAATCACTGAGCATCGATAGCCTCATGATGCAGTGAGTTCCACTGATCCATCACCCTCTTGCTGAATAAATTCCTCCACATCTCCATTCTGAAGGGTGGTCCCTTCACTCTGAAGCTGTGCCCTTGGCCCCTAGTCTCCCCTGCTCGTGGAAACATCTTCCCCACTTCCACTCCATCCATACCCCTCAGTAATCTGTAAGTTTGAATAAGATTCTGCCGCTGCCTCTGAAACGTCATCAAGTGCAGACCCAGAGACTTAACCTGCTCCTCATATGACAAGGATTTCATCCCTGGGATCTTTCATGGAAACCTATTTATCATACCCCTTCACATCCTTTTTCCAGACTCTTAATGTATAACGTGTACAATGTGGTCCCAACACTGATTCCTGCTGAGCTCCCCTCATCACCAGTTCCCATTATGAAAAAGACCCCTTTCGTCACACTGTCTGCCTTGTGCCAATCAGACAAATCCTCTATCCATGTTCAGCATGTTGTTCATTTCACACACACTGCTCGATTTATTTTTCTATCTGGCTGTAAACAGCAAAGTTTCACCATTACCTTCCCCTCTGTAATTCTCTGGAGAAGGTGGTGGTAAGTTGCCTTTCTGACCCACTGCAGGCCTATTGCGTGTAGGAACAGACACAATGCCGGGAGGATGGAGCGTGGCTTGCAGGGCACCTTGGAAATGCTGGTGTTTCCATGTACCTGGAGCTCCTGTCCTTCTAGGGTATAGTTGAACCGGGTTTGGGAAGTGCTGTTGAAAGGGCCTTCCTGAGTTACCTCAGTGCTACTTGTAGATCGTTTATTCCTTCATTCATTCATGAACATGAGCTTTGTTGGCTGAGCCAGCATTTATTGGTGATTTGGAGTTATCCCTGAGAAGGTGGTGGTGAGCTGCCTTCCTGAGCCACTGCACCAGCCGTTGGAACTGTTGTTATCTGTGCCCCCTCCAGCAGGCGCTACAACACTCCTCATGTCTGTAATTGCATACAGACAATGCAGCTGTCCCTTTTATATCTGACACCCTCCCTGACTTATAACTCTTATAGTTCCTCAAAATATCTCATCTCCTCCATTCCCATCTGTGCCAGGGATCACTAAAATTTCTAAATTCTGATCATCAAAATCTTTTCCTTTTTAAATTTGTAACACCTTCAGTTTCTGTAACTCTCCATATAACTGTAATCAATGACAGAACAGGTTCCAATCCTTAAATCTCTATAATTACAATGGCTGTGTGTGCCAAATTGGCACTTTTCTTCTTCCTTATCCATCTCAGGACTTCCAGCCCCTCCAATCCCACTATTTGGTATGCTCCCATCTCTGTACCTTCTCATTTCCCTAGGGTCCTTGAACACCACCAGTGCTGCAAAAGTTTATATTCTCCTCCCCCACCCCCCCCCCCCCAAGTTACTGCAAGTCTTCTAACTCTATAACATCCAACAGTCTTCAGTACCACACAACACTTGCTGGCTGTCAATTTGCATTTGTTGAAGTCTGCACATCTCTATAAGCAGCTCAGAAAAGGCCCTCTAATCTCTACAAAGCTCTCTTAAAAACAAGCTATCTTCTCTCTCTTTCCTTTGCTACCTTCAGTGTCTGCAACTCTCGCTGTATCTTCTAATAAACTCCTTTAGTTACTGCAGGTCTGCCTAGCTCCCCAGATGACCTGTTCCATCCCATACAGCTCGCTCAATCACTGTAGCACTCTCTGCTCTGTCTAATCCTCCTCTTTTCCACTGTCTTCCAGGCACAACAGCGATCCTGCAAGAGAGCAATGCGAAATGGGATGTTATAAATCTCAGCTGAGACTTGAGGCCTACCATTACGTGGGAATCAGAAAGGAAGAGAACCCGAGAGAGAGAGAGGGGCAGAGCGGGAGAATGTAAATCAGTAGTGAGGATCGAGGCCGACTAAGAGTTGGGGTTGGAAAAATAGCAAAGCAGGAAGGTCGAAATCAGCACGGAGTCACAGAGACGGTGACCCTGTGAGGGAGTAGGTTGGAGTGGGAGCTGGAGGGTTAAACGTACCTGGGAGTCACAGTGATAACCTTCTGCCGCTGGGACCTGCCTGCACTGTGCTTGAAAGAAGTGCAAGAGCCATCACAGAAGAGGATGTAAATTCATTGGCTGATAATACACCGCTATTAGCGACTGTCAGTTAATTGCTGTAAGTCAGCAAATTTATTTTGTAGACTTCTGAACACAGAGTTGAACTCAGAAATAAGAGGGAGAAGTGAAATTCTAAGCCAATATAATAAGCTACTCTCAGTAAGCCACAGTCGAATAAGGGATTTAACCATAACGTTACTTCCTGGATGTTAACTTCATTCTTAGTAATTAGACAAGTTACTCTAGACATGTTGAATTTTAACACATGACAAAACATATTTGTCAGATGGAAAATGTGTTCTGTTACATTGGGAAGTCATAGCCCCTGCTCGTGTTTTAGATTAACACCGCGTCTTGGAGCTCAGACAGTGACTAGAGACTCTATGGGACATCTGTGATGCTGAGAGTTAGGGGGTTAGCACACACACAGAGCAGATCACCCTGCAGGCATGACCGCCTGGAATAAGGAAGGGAATGGGGGATTAGGCAATCGAAGAGAAACAGTCAGTGAATCCAGGAATAGCCTGATGTCTCCCTCCCAATTCTGTTCCCAGTTTGGAAACTGATGAAGGTGCTGGCTGCTCAGGGAAGTGCAGTCAGAGCCATGTCTGTGGCACCACGAGCAGCCTGACTGTACAGGAGGGGAGGGAGA
The DNA here is from genome assembly GCF_020745735.1 of Hemiscyllium ocellatum. Classification (NCBI taxonomy): domain Eukaryota; kingdom Metazoa; phylum Chordata; class Chondrichthyes; order Orectolobiformes; family Hemiscylliidae; genus Hemiscyllium; species Hemiscyllium ocellatum. The sequence continues at coordinate 33,743,060 of NC_083433.1, forward strand.
AGGAAGGAGGAGCAACAGTCACAGGGATATCAGGAAATTGAAGAAGATGTCAGTGTGTCTGTAATTCCAGGATGGTGGGGTTAAGAATGTCACTGTGTCTCCAGGACATTAGTCTGGGGGACAGTGAGCAGTCAAGGTCATGTCCATGTTGGTAGGAATGACCTGGGTAGGAAGAGTGAAATGGTCTGGGAGTCCGAATTTAGCGGGCTAGGTGGATGGTTAGCAAGCAGGATATTAAATGTAGCAATCCCTGGAATACTGCCAGTGCCGTGTAAAAGTGAGAACAGAACTCGGAGTTTTGGGTAAATGAGTGTGTGACTGGAATGATGATGCAGCAGGAAGGGCTTCAGATTCCTTGGACATTGGGGCTTGTTCTGGGGAAGGTAGCAACTGTACAAGCTGAATGGGCTAATGTGACAGAGCTGGGACTGAATTTCTTCTGGCGTGTTTGGGAGACTACTAGGATTTTAAAAATAATGGGAGATGCAGTTGGTACTTATTTACAACAACAAGTTTAACAGTGGAAGATGAAGTGAGAAAAAAAAACCTTAATCTAAGGTACTCTGCATGGATGTGAATACTCAAAGTCTGGGGAGTTCCAAATGCAGATTGGCGTGTGGAAATCTGATGTACTGATCACCGAGAGTTGGCTCAAGGAATGGCAGGACGGGGTGTTAAATATTGCTGGGTATAAAGGATTCCAAAATGATAGAAGGGAAGGGAAAGGATGAAGGTAGAAATATTAGTTGAGACTAGCGTTAGTTAAGGGGTCCAAGAGAAACAGGATCCATCCAAGGACAGAATGAATTTGGCTGGAGCTACAGAACAAAAAGTGTACAATTAAACTGTGAGGTATAGTCTGTCGGCCAGCGACCAAAGAAATGATGGAGAGAATAAATATGTAGGGTCATTTGTGAGCGATGACAATACTACAGATAAGTTATACTGAGAGACTTAATTTATCCAGGCATTGACTGGGTTACTGGTGGTGCAGGGTCATGCGGGGCCAGTATCCGTAGATTACATGAAGGAGAGCTGACTGCAGGAGTATTGTCCAGCCCAAGAGAGCATGTACTGTTGGACCTGGTCCTTTGGAAAGAGATGGGGCAAGTGGATCCAGTGTCAGCAGGGGAACGTTTTGGGGCGCAGCGATCATTTTATTGTAACGTTCAGGATGATGGTACAGAATGATGTGCAATAATTGAGAGTGAGAAACATTAGTTGACTAAGAGCAGCCTTCGATGGGGCAAGAATGAAGCTGGGAACTTTTCAACAAGGCCAGTGAAATGGTAGCTTTAAATAGTGTGAACCAGACTAGATGGAGCTAAGATTATGGAGATGGGGCTGCAGTGTGACCACGACAGACCTGGATAATCAAAGGTTATGCCCATTTCTACAGGAAGGATAAATAGGCCACCACAGTGAAGTAGTATTGTGTATAAAGGATGGGATCAGTATTATTGTGACGTTAATCAATTTACACACTGCTCCTACCCTGCCCACTCCCCTCATCCCTGCGTATTGATCCGATCAGATATTGGTAACCTTTGAAAACTTCAGAAAATATTAGTATAGAGAAGATCACTCTGTCCACTGTCTGCATTGGACAAGATGTAACGTTTTTTAAAGTCCTAGTTCTGTCTCCCCGGATACTATAGGACTTCAGCTGCAGATCCCGGCACCTTTTTCAAATGGTTTGAGAGTTTCTGCCTCGACTCCGCTTCCATGTGTGACTCCCAGATCCCGACCATACTCTGGGTGAAATAACAACTTTCCTCACCACTTCTCTAATATTTCAGACAATTATATTAAATATTCACCACTGGTAGAACAGTTTACAACAGGAACAAGTTGTTATTTTCCTCTCTATCCACGCTCCTGACAGCATGTACACCCCAATCGAATCTCCTCTCAGTATCCTCCATTCCAATCTTTCCTCATAACTGCACTTCCACTGTCCCAGCGTGAAGAATCTCCTCTGCACCCTCTCCAGTCTAATTCCATCCTTCCATGTGATGGGGTGACCAGAACTGTACGCAGTCCCCAGGCTGTGACTGAAATCATTATTTATGCAGTTCCAGCATAAGTTTCCAGCTCTGAAATTCTGCCCTTTGGCTGACAGAGGAAATGATGCCATTTGCTACATTAATGAGATTATTGAAATCTCCAGTTATCTTCATTTATCTGTCCACACTGACCATATTCTCATTTATTGTACATTCCTCTCTATTGTTAATGTCCCCAAATGCCTCGCCTTGCAACTCTCTGGGTTGTTTGCTCCATTCACCTGGACCCTATAGTTTCTGTTTTTAAACAGTCTGCCATGGGATCTCTTGTCAAATCCAAGTAGGTCACATGCAGCTACAGGTTACTGACTCAAACCGACACAGTCAGATTAATTACACACGATCTTCCTTGAACAAATCCAGACCGACTGTTCTGGAGTCCCTGGGACTTCCTCAGTGACCGTTTATCCACTGTCTCAGAATTCCAGCCTTTTTAACAGTCTGGAACATTGTGCTGCCCCTTTTTGAGGATTTGAATCTCCTATATAATTCTCTGCTCCAAGTTTGTTGCTCCCAATATTTCATCCATAGTTTGATTCAGACAGAGGCCTAAATCATCTTATGATTGGTCAAGTCTCATTTTAGTCAGGTTTGGTGGAGGGTTTCTCTCAGTGCATTTTCTCATGATACCATCTCCAATTTGCCTCATTAACTATCCTCCCTGCCCGTGTGGTCTTCCTCTCAACTGAAACTAACCCGATGATTTTCCCCTTCGTCACAACAACCGCCCACTGCTTGGATATCCTGGAATGCACCGGCCTCCCTGTTCCAAATGCCATTAGTAAAAAGTCATTACACTCTTAAATTGTCAATCTGAAACTGCCCTGGACATGGCAGAGGGGATAAAACTGGGGGTTCACTTTGTGGACAAGCCCCTGACGTTCTGGTAAATGACATGGTGTAGGAGAGGGACATTATCTTCCTCCAGGACTGGCAGGGGAGGCCATGGCATCAGACCCTGACAGCTTGGTCCGAGGCTGACGCTTGGGTCAGTGAGGTGCTAGCCTTCTGGGTGAATGCCTAGCAGTGTCGGAAGAAGGACAGTGACCTTCTCCCCTCAACCAGGGTAAGTGCCACTATCTGCATTTTTGAGCTCACCCTCACTCTCTCTCCGTTACTGCAGCCACCTCCCACCAAAGCTCATATTCTCCCACCCTCAGTGAATGCAGCACCTTCTCTCAGTCTCTCTCTAAAATCTTCTCTGTCCATCTCCCCAACTCGGCCTGGTGTCTGTGCTGCCCACTCACTCACTCAGGACACCTCACCAACTTGCCCCCAGCTGTACCAGCACTAACAGCTGTACCAAACGTTTCCACCTCCCTTCATGCTTCTTGCTAATTTTCACATCCCAGAAGGAACCACCCCACATCGAGAGCAGAAAAAGCCAAGAGGGATAGGGGTTTCCCCAACGTTAAGCTCCTTACCCCATCACAGGGGAAGGATCCTGACCCGAACAACTATGAGAGGCTGACTGACTGTTGCCAAACTCCCAGACTGGGATCTGAGACTCCCCCTGACTCATTGTGCTGGGCACCGTGATTGAACATGGACAATGATATCAAGCTTCCTGCGTTTGTGTCTGTGCTAAACATCAAGACAATACAGTAGACGGGTGAGCCTGGTCACTCTGGCTGAGGCGTAACACTGCTAAAGGCAGGGTAAGGCAAGGCAATATTTCTGTGAGAATTCAAGTCAGTTCAAAGTGAGTGTGTACAAACACGGAGTGAGCAGCCCAGAGGAACAGGCCATGAGCTGGGTGTGTGTCCCTGAGCACAGTGTCCTTGAAGCACCATTGAGTGTGTACAAAGATGGAGTGAGCAGCCTAGAGGGACAGTCCATGAGCTGGGTGAGTGTCCCTGAGTACAGTGTCCTTGCAGCAGCATTGCAATGAGAGTCGTCAGTGCACCCTGAGCTGCAGCATTGAAGTACAGAAGCATACTGTCAGTGGGTCGGGGATGTGCTGGGATGGCATGGTGAGCCTGGCATGTGACAGATGGCACCATTGGAGGGTGTGGAGTACATGCAGCATCTGTCTGTGCAGTGTCCTCCGAGACGTTGGTGTCCAATATTGAAGGCTGCAGGAACGAGGAGTGAGATGGAGTCACCAGTTACCAGCTGGGACTTTCATGTCTATAATTCTCCATATTGAGTTTCCCAACTGTGTGAGGGAGGATATGAAACTGCAAGTTGTTGAAGAGAGATCCACTGAATGTGGCCGTTGATGATCAGTAATCATTCAGTCAACATTTTGCCACTCCTGCACTCAAATCATGTTTGAAAGAACGGTTCAGCACAAGAACAGGCCCTTCAGCCCAGCAAGCCCGCACTGACACGTGATGCTATTCTAACATTAACGAGAAAGGTTTTGTTCTGACACTATCTATATCATTCTGTTCTCGACTTACTCATATTTGTGCCAAAATCCCTCTTAAACCTTGCTATATTAGCTGCTTCTTCTCTTTCATTGCATTCCAGGCACTTGCACGTTCTGTCTGGAAAAATAAAAAAAAACTTGCCGATTATATCTCCGAATTTGTTTCCCTTTTACTTAAAACCTACGGTCCTGAGTCATTGATATTTCTATTCTGGGGAAAAAAAAACTCTAACTGTCCTTCTATCTGTGCTAATAATTTTGTAAATATGTATCAGGTAGCCCCAGAGACAATGATGCCCCAGGTGCACACAATCCATGTTTGTTCCATTTCACCTTCTGGTTAATACCCTCCAAACCAGACAACATCCTGTTAAAACTTTTCCATACCCTGTCCCAACACTTCCACATCGTTCTACTGCTGTGGCAACCAGCACTGTAAACAATATTCTAAAAGTGCCCGAACTAAGTTTCTCTACGGCTGCGATCCGACCTGCTCATTTTCATACTGCATGCTCCGATGCCTGTCTGCAAGTATGCCATCAGTCTTCTTGACCACCCTATCCACCCGTGTTACCACTTTCAGTGAACTGTGGAGCTGTACACCTAGATCCTTTCAGATGCTGATGCAATCAGTAGTTTTTCCATCCAATTTATACTAATCTCCTGCATTACACCTTCCAAAATGCATCACGTCACAATTGTCCAAATAAAGTTACATCTGCGTTTTCTCTGCTCAAGTCTGCAGCTGACCTATATCCTGATGTATTGTCTGGCAATCATCCTCACAATCCGCAACTCCGCCAATCTATTTACAGATCTCCAGTCACAAAAACACTGTTCCACCACTATTCCATCTTCAATGGCCAAGCAGTTCTCTATCCATCTTACTAACTGACCGTTGATCCCATTTCATTTCACCTTTTTATGAGCCTGCCATAAGGAACCACATCAAAGGCCTTGCTAAGGTCCAAATGGCCAACATCCAGCCCCATGCCCTCGTCAATCGATTTTGTCACTTCCTCAAAGCACTCAATCAAGGTTGTGAGACATGATCTTCCCGACACAACTGCGTTGCCTGTTGCTAGTGAGTCCATACTAGAGTACTGTTTGAGCTGCACTCATTCAGACAAATGATTATTTCATCATATTCTTGACTTGAACATTGGAGGTTAAATTAGATTCCCGACAGAGTGGAAACAGGCCCTTCAGCCTAACCAGTCCACACCAATCCTCAGAAGTGAAACCCAACCAGATCCATTCCCCTGCCCTATATTTAACACTGACTAATGCACCTAACACTATGGGCAATTTAGTATGGCCAATTCAGCTGACCTGCACATCTTTGGACTGTAGGAGGAAACTGGAGCACCTGGAGGAAACGCATGCAGAAACGGGGGAAATGTGCAAACGCCACACAGACAGTCACCCAAGGCCGGAATTGAACTTAGGACTTTGGTGCTGTGAGGCAGCAGTGCTAAGCACTGAGATCTTGATGGTTACTGTATATTGGGAGGTATATCGGATCGTGACGGTTACTGCACAGTGGGAGTTATGTCGGGCCGTGATGGTTACTGTGCAGTGAGATGTATGTCGGGTCGTGAAGGTTACTTTACTGTGGGAGGCGTGTTGGGCCGTGATGGTTACTGTATATGGGTGGTATATCGGGCCATGATGGTTACTGTACAGTGGGAGGTGTGATAGGCCGTGACGGTTACTGTACAGTGGGAGGTAGGTCGGGCCGTAATGGTTACTGTACAGTGGGAGGTAGGTCAGGTCATGATGGTTACTGTACAGTGGGGAGGTATGTCGGACCATGATGGTTACAGTACCGTGGGAGGAATGTCGGGCCGTGATGGTTACTGTACAGTGGGAGGTATTTCGGGCTGTAATGGTTACTGTACAGTGGGAGATATGTCAGGTCATGATGGTTACTGTACAGTGGGGAGTATGTCGGAGCGTGACGGTTACTGTACAGTGGGAGGTATGTCGGACCATGACGGTTACTATACAGTGGGAGGTATGTCGGGCCATAATGTTTACTGTACAGTGGGAAGTATGTCGGGCCGTGATGAGTACTGTACAGTGGGAGGTATGTCGGGCCGTGACAGTTACTGTACAGTGGGAGGTATGTCGGAGCATGATGGTTACTGTACAGTGGCAGGTATGTTGGGCTGTGAGGTTGTAGACTGAGTTGTATACAGTAGGATTCTGCTGTTGCTGATGGCCCGTTGCACCTCATAGATGCATCATCATTTATTTCTCAATCTGTTTAACGTCTGTCCCATTAGGAGTCCATATCATGGTGAGTAGGGTCTGCAAAATGTGAAGATAGCCCTTGCTCCCTATAAGGACTGTGCAGGGACCATTCTTATTGGTATATGAAATGGAGAGATATTTTTGCAGCAGGCAGATTGGTGACAATGTGGTCAATTATATGTTTCCCTTTTACTGATTCCCTCGTAACCTGCCACAGAGCAGTCTAGCAGCCACAGGATCCAGCATCAATGCTGAGCACTGTATTGACTATATACCAAGGAGCTACCCCCTCAGCCTGGTTATGTTCTGACAGTGGGACAGAAGCTACCAGAGACGGCGGTGAAGTTGCCAGGGACATCCCATTCACAGAATCATGCTTTACAGGCAATATCTGACTTTTTTTGATTAGTCCATGGGAAATATGGTCACTTTTCCATTTTGTATAATGAAGTGTTAATATCACTTTGTTTAAAACATATTTTAAATAAACCAAACACCAATATTTTTCAGTTGAAAACAATTGAAGTGAACAATAATTCAAACACCAGAGCGCATACTTAACTATTACACAATTCAGTGACTGTGGTAAACAGCCGATCCATGTTCAGATCAGTGAACACACCATCTTGCAGGCAGCAAAGCTGTTGGAAATGACTTTGAGGAAAAGCCTGAGTTCAGGCACAGTATTACTGGGCCTCACCATGACCTCCAAAACACTGACCATCTCCAAACTCTGTCTGGAGAGCTTTCAAACTGGATCTGGGCAGTTATTCACACAATCCCTCACAATTGATTGGTTAGAGATATACCTGAACAATTGGGAGATGTGGGTGGACCAGACTGGTCAATGGACTAGCACATGGCGAGTTCAACATTTGCAACAATGACCTGTAAACAAATATGTCTTGCAAGTATATCTCTTCTTGTGTGCCACCTAAACACTGTAATTCTGAATCTTGGACTCGATCCTGAATGAAGGTGTTATAAAGGTGATGGACTACTGCAGCACATGACATCTTACATTGAATCCCTCAGAAACCATATCCAGTGTATGTTAGCTCCACAATGTCAGTATCCAAACAGAATTGTGCAGCTCCATTGATGACCAGTATGATCCCAGCCCAACGTCCTTGTGTGTGACTTGAGCTGGAAATCTCTGCGTAAATGTTTGCAGCATTGTTCAAATCATTAACAACAACGTCTCTTTACTGAAGGTCTGACATCCTTTCGTAATACCAACTTTTAGATTGTCCAATAAACACAAAATTCACCCATTTATCCAGTTCACTTTTATAACAACAATATGATGAAAACAGTGCATAACTCACAGAAAGGAACATTGAAATGATGAGTCTCATTCCCACACCCAAGACCAGATTATTATTAAGTACAAGGACTTTGAAAATATGCAATTATTTTCCCTTATATTACTATTGTGAACTAATAGTCGACTCTCCTACTCCTCAGATGCTGTCTGAATGGCTGTGCTTTTTCAGAACCACACTTTTTGACTCTGATCGCCAGCATTTGCAGTCCTCACTTTCTCCCTGGTAATACTCACTCATAATCATTTTTGTGGTATCAATATCACTGTGTGTTTAAACATGTTAGTCAGATATGCATATATTTTGAATTGCTTATGTCTATCTCAGAGCTCAGTAATTTTGGGTGTGAATGTCAATGCCTATGTGATGCCCGGTATGTAGGCCGTGCCTCTGAGAGAATGACAGTTTATCCCTTCAGCTGTTCACAACAAACAGGTTACTGCCTGGACCCAACCAGCCTAAGCTCACAAAATCCAAAGCGCAGTGTCCAGCATTGGACAGGTCTGGACAGTCTTTTCATGTTAATTTATTCATGGAATGTGATTGGGATGGTACTTATTGCCAATCCCTTGTTGCCCTTGAGAAGGTGGTGGTGAGCTGCCGCATTAACCCGCTGCAGTCCACATGCTGTAGGTAGGCTTACAATACAATTAGGGAGGATCTTGAAATAGTGACACTGAAGGAACAGCAATATACTTTCCAATCAGGATGGTAGATGGCTTGGAACAGAACGTGAACATTGTGGGTGTCCCATGTATCTCCTTCCCTTATCCTTCATGATGGTCAGGGGTTTAGAAGTACTTTGTAAGCAGCCTTGGTAAATTTCTGCAGAGTATCGTGTAGATGTCAGGTGTTGCTGCTCCTAAGTGTCAGTGGGTGAGGGGTGAAGCTGCACTCACACAGGCAAATTGAGGTATTTAATCACACACTCATTCAACATGTGTTTTATAGATGGGGAACAGGCTATTAGACATTTTGCGTTAAGTTATCCCTGCAGGATTTCTAGCCTCTGACATATTCTTATAGCCAATGAATTAATATGAGTCAAAATGTGGAGCTGGAAAAGCGCAACAGGACAGGCAGCATCTGAGGTACAGAAGAGTCAATGTTTTAGCATCAGCCCTTCACAGGAATGGGCAATGAAATTATATGGTTAACGGTAATCCCCTGGATATTGCTAGGTGGGTGTTCAATTATGGTGGTGGCATTGAACGTTAGAAGATATGGTTCAATTTTCCATTGTTAGAAGTAATTGTTGTCTGGCACGTGTGTAATGGAAATGTTATTGTCACTGTTAAGCACACACCTGCATATTTCCAGGTCCTGGTACATTTGGACAAGGACTGCTCCAGTATCTGAGTAAATCACGAATGGTGTTGAATACTGTCCAATCATTGGCAAACATTCCCAGTTGTGATTTTGTAGTCATTTATGAAGCAACTAAAAATCATTAGGCTGAAGCAAAGAGCACTCTTAAGCTCACTGATGCTGTCCCTCTCTCTGAGTTAGGAAGATTGCTTCTAGTTCCACCTGCTCCAGACGTGTTTAACAACATATCTGAATGGAATAATATTACAATGTCTACCCCAAGGAGCTGAGTGAGGACTTGGTTAGCTCAATTAATTGGATGGTTGCTTTGTAATGCAGATGAATGCCAACAGTGTGGGTTCAATTCTGCACTGAAGGAGGTGACTGTAAAGGGCTGTCCTACCCAACCTCTCCCTTGCTTGACACATGATGACTATCCAGTTAAACTACTGCCAGTTGTCTCTGTATAACGAGAGAACAGCCCTCTCATCCTGTTGGGGTAGAGTGCCCTACCTTTCCATTTCTGGTCTACAGGTTTACTCAGAAATCCCTCCCCAGGGGCACTGCTGCAGAGCTGTCCTGGAGCTGAGATGACTGCTCCGCACCAACCCCAGCCACTTTCCTTTGTACAAGGTATGACTTCAGCCAGTACAGACGATTCCTATTTGCTCCAGTTTTGCCGTTAATCCTGGATATGACACTTGGTCAAATGCAGTTATGATGATGTGAAGTGCAGTCACTGTCCCCTCGTGTCTAGATTTCAGCTGTGTGTTTTCTTGTTGTACATTGTTAAACCAGGCTTCAATGTGCCCAAGAGATGAGTGGCCCTGGCAGAGCCCAAACTGAATTTCTGTGAACAGGTTGGTGCTGAGGAAGTGCTACTTGATCCCACTGTAGATGGCATCACTTTATTAATGATTGGGATTAGACCAATGGGGCAGCCATTGATTGTCTGATGTTTTGTCTGTGTGTGTACAGGACACACCCAGATAGTTTCCCACGTTGTCAGGCAGGTGCCAGTGTTGTACACCTACAGAAACAGCTTGAATGCAATTTTATCATGGCCACAACCTTTGCATTATCCAAACCCTTTAGCCGTTTGTAGATACCACACACAGTGTATCGATTTAGCTGAAGACTACTATCTGGAGGAGACTAAAGTAGATCATCCCATCGATACCTCTGTCTGAACAGTGTTATGAATGTTTCAGGCTTATCTTTTCTATTGCTGTGCTGGGCTCTTTCATCAATGAGGAAGGTGATATTTGTGGATCGTCCTCCTCCAGTGAGTTATTTAATTGACCACACAATTCACCCTGATTGCATGTGACAGAATTGCACAGATTAGGTCTAATTTTTTTGGTGCTGCTCTTGGCAGGCCCTCCTGTATTCTCCATTGATCAAGGGTTTATCACCTGGCCTGATGGTCAGGGTAAAGTGGACCATATGCCATGCAGTGACAGTGAAAATTGTGCTGGAGTAAAATTCTGCTGCTTTTGGAAATGACCTGAACCATCTCATACAGGCTAGTGCTGAGTTCTAGATCTTTTCGAAATCTGTTCCGACACACATACACATAAATGTGGGACTTTTTCTCCAGGAATACTGTGTGCGGTAGTCACTGTTCCCAATATGGTCATAGATCAATGTGTCTGCAGCCAGTAGGTTGGTGAAGATGAGGTAAGAATGTTTCTCCCTCTCAGTTGCTCCCCCTTGCCCTGGTGCAGACTCAGTCTCACAGCTATGTTCTTTTGGACCCAACCATCTCGATCAGCAGTGCTGTTACTTAGTCCCTCTTGGTGGTGGGTTTGAAATGGCCCACACAATATACGTTCTCCAGCTCATTCACTCTCTCAGTTCGTCCTCCAAGTTTTGTTCAATGTGGAGGGACACTGATCCATCATCTGAAGGAAGGGAGTCAGCAGGAAGTTTCCGTATCAGTGTTTGATCTGACACCGTGAAGCTGAGGGAGGCGAGTCAGCAGGAGGTTTCCATGTCAGTGTTTGATGTGACACCGTGAGGCTGAGGGAGAGGAGTCAGCAGGAGGTTTCCGTGTCAGTGTTTGATCTGACATCATGAGGTTTGTCATGTCTCATTACTGCTTGAACAGTCTGTAGGAAACCAGTCTGCAGTGCTTTTTATTTGTGTCACTGTCAAACGAAGGGCCTGTACTGTGCTGTATGACATTGACTCTATTTCTCTCGTGATGGGACACTCCAAAGTCTCACTCCTGCAAGTCCTCCCAGTGCCTTGTCTATTCCAAATATTTCTATAATATTTTCTCTATTAAGACATTGCTCAATTCCATTTTTAAACTATCTATGTGTATGTCTGTATCTTTCCCTGTTATCTCCTCCAGCTGCTACATCCATCTGTATCTCAGTAACCTTCCATACATCCACAATCTTTGTCTCATACTCCAGACGCATCTATAACTGTAAATTCTGCCAGCCCCTACATCCCTCCCTATCTCTATAACTTCCAGCAGCTACACCTCTCCCTATATCCTGTGATTGAATGTAAAAACATCTCACTAACCTGTTCTAGCATGTACAGGCCATACTATCTCTCGGCCATCTCTAGCCTTGCTTTCCTATACCTGTAACATCTCCAGCCTTGCTTTCCTATACCTGTGACATCTCCAGCCTTGCTTTCCTATCACTGTAACATCTCCACCCTTGCTTTCCTATCTCTGTAACATCTCCAGCCTTGCTTTCCTATCACTGTAACCTCGTCAGCTTTGCTTTCCTAACTCTGTAACATCTCCATCCTTGCTTTCCTATGTATGTCTCATCTCCTGCCTTGCTTTCCTATCTCTGTAAAATCTATGGCCTTGCATTCCTATCTCTATAACATCTCCAGCCATGCTTTCCTATCTGTGTGACATCTGTAGCCTTGCTTTCCTCTCTCTGTAACATCTGCGGCCTTGCTCTTATATCTCTGTAACATCTCCGGCCTTGCCTTCTTATCTCTGTAACATCTCTGGCCATGTCTTCCTATCTCTGTAACATCTCCAGTCTTGCTTTCCTATCACTGTAATATCTCCAGCCTTGCTTTCCTATCGCTGTAACATCTCAAACCTTGCTTTCCTATCGCTGTAACATCTCAAACCTTGCTTTCCTATCGCTGTAACATCTCAAACCTTGCTTTCCTATCACTGTAACATCTCCAGCCTGGCTTTTCTATCGCTGTTACATCTCCAGCCTTACTTTCCTATCTCTGTAACATCTCCAGCCTTGCTTTCCTATCTCTGTAACATCTCCAGCCTTGCTTTCCTATCACTGTAACCTCATCAGCTTTGCTTTCCTAACTCTGTAACATCTCCATCCTTGCTTTCCTATTTCTGTAACATCTCCGGCCCTCCTTTCCTACACGCCTCATTGAATTGGTTATATATCTTCTCCTGTGTTTTCATCGTTCTGTGGGTCTACAAAATATCCCCAGCATTGTGTTCTGTCATCATTTTGATCCTAACCTCGGCCCATAAACCCTCATTTGAGGACACTTCCAAGATATTGTCCCTCCTTACTGCAGTAACTGACTCCTTAATTAATAATACTGCATCATCTTCTATTCAACATTCTCTTATGTGCTACCCATATTTTACAGTATAACAGAATATTGAGTTGTTGGCCCTGACCTCCCTCAAACACGCCTCTGTGATGGCAAAAATGCCACACCTCCACATGTCAACTCATTCCCATATCACATCAGTCTGTCTGATAATATTGCCAGCATTAACGTAACATGGCATATAACACTTGGGATATTTGTACACACACACACACACACACACACACACACACACACACACACACACACACACACACACACACACACACACACACACACACACACACACACACACACACACCTCCCCCTCTCAGTTGTTCCCCCTTGCCCCAGTGCAGATTCCATCTCACACCTATGTCCTTTTCGACCCGATGATCTCGATCAGCAATGCTCTGCTGAGCCCCCCTTGGTGGTGGGTTTACAATGGCCCACCCAGTATACATTCTCCAGCTCTGTCACTCTCCCAGTGCGTCCTCCAAATGTTCAATGTGGAGAGACACTGATCCATCATCTGAGGGAATGGAGTCAGCAGCAGGTTTCCATGTCTGTGTTTGATCTAACACCGTGAGGTTTGTTATGTCTCATTGTTGTTTGAACAGTCTGTAGGACACCTCTCCCAAATCGAGCCCTTGCCCCCAGATGTTAGGAAGAAGGGGTTTCCAGGGTGTGTAGGACTTTTTATTTGTTTCACTGTCAACCGAAGAGCTTGTCCTGTTCTATATGACACTGACTCTATTTCTCAAGAGATTGGACAATCCAAGGTCTCACTCCTGAAGTTCCTCCCAGTGCCTTGTCTATTTCAAAGATTTCTTTAATATTTTCTCTATTAAGACATTGCTCAATTCCATTTTTAAGCTATCTAAGTGTATGTCTGTATCTTTCCCTGTCATCTCCTCCAGCCGCTACATCCATCCGTATCTTAGCTAATCTCCATATCTCCACAATCTTTATCTCATACTCCAGACCAATCTATCACTTTAAATTCTGCCAGCCCCTAAATCCCTCCCTATTTCTACAACTTCCAGCTGCCACACTTCTCCCTATATCCTGTGACTGAATTTAAAAATACCTCACTAACCTGCTCTGGAATGCGCAGCCCACGCTACCTCTCGGCCATCTCCAGCCTTGCTTTCCTATCGCTGTAACCTCGCCAGCCTTGCTTTCCTATCTCTTAAACATCTCCAACCTTGCTTTCCTCTCTCTGTAAAATCTCCGGCCTTGCTTTCCCATCTCTGTAAAACCTCCGGCCTTGCCTTCCTATCTCTGTAACATCTCCATCCTTGCTTTCCTATTTCTGTAACATCTCCGGCCCTCCTTTCCTACACGCCTCATTGAATTGGTTATATATCTTCTCCTGTGTTTTCATCTTTCTGTGGGTCTACAAAATATCCCCAGCATTGTGTTCTGTCATCATTTTGATCCTAACCTCGGCCCATAAGCCCTTATTTGAAGGCACTTCCAAGATATTGTCTCTCCTTACTGCAGTAACTGACTCCTTAATTAATAATACAACACCACCTCCTCTTCAACACCCTCTCCTGTCCTGCCCATATTTTACAGTACAACAGAATATTGAGTTGTTGGCCCTGACCTCCCTCAAACACATCTCTGTGATGGCAAAAATGTCACATCTCCACATATCAAATCATTCCCTTATCACATCAGTCTGATAATATTGCCAGTATTAACGTAAGCTGGAATATAACACCTGGAATACTCTGTATCTTGGAGTTCTTCAGTCATTCACTATTTCTTATCAGGCTGCTCAAACCATGAACCAAAATTATAACTCTGGCACTGACTGAAAATTTTTTGAACTGTAAATTCTTTTTTTTTAACAAGTATATTCATCAAGTGCAATTTTCCAGAACTGAGCAGTCAGCTCCACATACAATGAAGTTCTGATGGTTAATTCCCCACTCAGTGTGCAGAGGGGACAGCCCTTAGTAATGGAGAAAGGGAGGACTGCAGATGCTGGAGATCAGAATCGAAAAGTGTGGTGCTGGAAAAGCATAGCAGATCAGGCAGCATCCGAGGAGCAGGAGAGTTGATGTTTCGGGTATAAGCCCTTCATCAGGAAGGCATTGGTGTATTCCTTTTTTTCATTCTGTGATTCAGAGGACATTGGGAACCGTACTTACTCAGGCAGGCAGCACTCTATATGACATTGAAATGTAAAGCAGTGAATTAGTTGGTTGGACAGGGTGTAGAAAAGTTGATGGGAAGTACAGACTGATTGAAGTACAAACATAAGGATGGATAAGTAATCTGGGACAGATAGGGTATACCCGAGATTACTCCAGGAAGTGATAGGAGAGATTGGTGTGCCTTTGGCGATAACCTTTGCATCGTCTTTGTCCACTGGAGTAGTGCCAGATGATTGGAGGATGGCAAATGTTATTCCCTTGTTCAGGAAAGGGAATAGGGATAACCCTCGGGATGACATCAGTGGTGGGCAACGTTTTGGAGATGCTTCTTCGAGGCAGGATTTGCGATTACTTAGAAAACCATAGTTTGATCAGAGATAGTCAGCATGGCTTTGCGAGGAGCAAGTCATCCCTCAGAAACTTTATTGGATTCTTTGAAGATGTGAAAAAAAACATGCTGATGAAGGTAGACTAGTAGATGTGGTGAACTACAATTTTAGCAAGACGTTTGATAAGGTTCCCCATTGTAGGCGCATTCAGAAGGTAAGGAAGTATGGGGCAAAGGGAAATTTGGATGTCTGGATATGGATTTGGCTGGCCTATAGAAGACAGAGGGTAGAGCAGATGGAAAGTATTCAGCCTGGACATCAGTGACCAATGGTGTTCCACAGGGATCCGCTCTGGGACTTGTGCTCTTTGTGATTTTTATAGATGACTTTGATGAGAAAGTGGAATGGTGGGTTAATAAGTTTGCCGATGACATGAAGGTTTGTGGAGTTGTGGATAGTGTGGATGGTTGGTATAGGTTAGAAGAGGGCATTGATAGGGTGCAGATCTGGGCTGATAAATGGCAGATACAGTTGAACCTTAAAAATTGTGAAGCGATTTACTTTGGAAGGTTGTATTTGCGTACACTAAACAGGGTTAAAGGCAGAATTCTTGGCAGTGTGGAGTGGCAGAGGGATCTTGGTTCCATGTCCATAGATCCCACAAAGTTGCCACCCAAGTTGGCAGGGTTATTAAGAAGGTGTATGGTGTGTTCGCTTTCATTAACAGGGGAATTGAGATTAAGAGCAGCGAAGTTAATGCTTAGTTCTATGAAGCTGTGGTTCAAACACACTTGGAATATTGCATTAAGTTCTAGTTACCTCATTTTAGGAAACATGTGGAAGTCTCAGAGAGTGTGCAGAGCAGATCTACCAGGATGCTGTCAGGACTGGAGGACATGTCTTAGGAAGAAAGGTTGAGAGAGCTAGGGCTTTTCTCACTGGAGTGGAGAAGGATGAGAGGTGACATGATAGAGGTGTACAAGATGTTGATAGACATAAATAGAGTGGGTAGCCAGACCTTTTCCCAGGGCAGAATTGGCGATCAACAAAGGGCATAATTTTAAGGTGATTGAAGAAAGGCTTAGAGGAGATGCCAGAGGTAGGTTCTTTATTCAGAGAGTGGTAGGTGGGCGGAATGCACTGCTAGCGGTGGTCGTAGAGTGAGATACATTAGTGATAGTTAAGAAGACTCTTGAATAGGCACATGGGTGTCAGTATATTGAAGGTTATGTAGGTTAGTCTGATCTAAGAGTACGACAAAAGGTCAGCAAAGCATTGAGGGTTGAAGGGCTCTTACTGTGCTGTACTGTTCTGTGTTTCAAGTTTCACTCAGTTTGCAGATTCTCATCAGTTGGTGATTGTTTGAGGGAGCGAAGTGTGTGAGGGAGTGAGGTATGCAAGGGAGTGAGGTGTGTGAGGTCAGGAAGCTGGGGTGGGGCGTTAGACCAAGACTTCCAGTTTTGATGTGCTTTGTTACATTCACCTGAGTGCCAGCACAATATGCGTGGTTACCTAGACCAGACAAAATTCATCAGGTCCAGTTATAAAAACGATTCTTGGCTTGCTGTTTGTTCCTGGTTTCTTCAGATACATTCTGTTGGATGACCTATGAGTTAGTATCTGACCATCCACAGACATGTAACAATTTTATTTTGATACTGGTGAATATGAAGGTACATTAATTGGATACAATTTCAGACGATTCAATGTGAGACACAAGATGCTGCAATAGACTATCAATTGTGAACGTTTTCACCCAGTGTCTGGTCCACGGGACAAATGTAAGGAGTCTGGGGGACATGCCAGTTGTCATCACCGTAAGTAACTTTCACGGTGTGATTCTGACCCTCTAAGTCCATACATCTACTCCATGGACCAGGCTCTGACTGAGGGTGAATTTGTAACACCTGGTTCCTGGTCAGCCATTGGTATCTAATTTAGATAGCATTTATACCTGCACTGAGAGCAGTGATAGCCTGTTAGCTAGTTCTTGCTGATGAAGGTGGATTCCAAATGATACTCTGTGAGGGAATATTTGAATGACTTCCCTGACTCAGGTTGGAAACTCTCTGGACTGATTCAGGAGCAGGCCAGTGTCTCACTCAGTGCCACGGGCAGCTGTGAGGTCCAGTAGCACTGTACCCGAATTCAGATCTTTTGGAATCCACGTTTAATGTCGTTTATGATGCAAAGTCGTGGGTTTACTGACCTGAACAATGATCAGGAGTTTGCCAGGTTTGTGAATTGGACAGTAATAAGATACGAGCTACAACTATTCAACAGAATAATAACTGTATCATCTCTGAAAACAATTAAATTGATTCTATATTGATGGAATTAAATTATAAACACCAAACAATCTTTTATGATACAAATGTAAAGAATGCACATTTTGTTTTGCATTGAAAAAGAAAAAGACTGTGCTGGTGGTTACAATTACACATTGAACCTCAGTATTCAAATGCATACATTGTTGCTCTTTCATTTGCAAAGTGGTTGACCTCTGACTGATTGCATATTCAGAATGAGCAAATGATTGAACAATCAAATCGACTTGGCATTCTTACACATTTAAATATAATCAATCGATTTAATTTCTCACTGAAGTGTGTGACCTTCAGTTATTTGCCAACAATTCTATCAGCTTTAAAATAATAATAGAAAAGGATAGACCAGAATTTAAAGTTGAAGTTCTAAATTGGAGAAAGGCCAATTAAATTAGGCAAGAACTTTCAAAAGCTGATGGCGGCATATGTTCACAGGGAAAGGAATGGCTGGAAAATGGAAAGCGTACAGAAATGAGATAATGAGAGTCCAGAGACAGTATATTCTTATTTGGGTGAAAAGAAAAGCTGGTAGGTATGCAAAGTGCTGAATGACTAAAGACATTGAGTGTCTAGTTAAGAAAAAGAAGGAAGCATATGTCAGGTATAGACAGGATAGATCAAGTGAATACTTAGAAGAGTATCCTAAAGTGGGAAACCAGGAAGGTAAAAAGGCGACATGAGATAACTTTGGCAAATAGAGTTAAGGAGAATCCAAAAGGATTTTACAAATACATGGATGACAAAAGGGTAAATAGAGAGAGAATAGAGCCCTCAAAGATCAGCAAGGTGCCTTTGTGTGGAGCCGCAGGAGATGGGGGAGATACTAAACAAGTATTCTGTATCAGTGCTTACTCAGGAGAAAGACATGGGAGATGTAGATATAAAGAGAAATAAATGGTGACATCTTGAAAAATGTCCATATTACAGAGGAGGAAGTGCTGATGTCTTGAAACGCATAAAAGTGGATAAATCCCCAGGACCAGATCGATCAGGTTTACCCTACAACTCTGTGGGGAATTGATTGCTAGGCCTCTTACTGAGATACTTGTACCATTGATAGTCACAGGTGAGGTGCCAGAAGACTGGAGGTTGGTGAACATGTTGCCACTTTTTAAGAAAAGTGTTAATGACAAGCAGGAACTATAGACCAGTGAGCCTGACGTCAGTGGAGGGCAAGTTTTTGGAGGGAATCCTGAGAGACAGGTTGTACATGTATTTGGAAAGGCAAGGACTGATTAGGGATAGGCAAGATGGCTTTGTGCGTGGGAAATCATGTCTCACGTACTTGATTGAGTTTTTGTTTTGCAGAAGTAAAGAGGATTGATGAGGGCAGAGCAGTGGATGTGATCTATATAGACTTCAGTAAGGCATTCGATAAGGTTCCCCATGGGAGACTGGTTAGCAAGGGTGGATTTCATGGAATATAGGGAGAACTAGCCATTTGAAGACATAACTGGCTAAAGGTAGAAGACAGAGTGTGGTCGTGGAGAGTTGGTTTTCAGATTGGAGGCATGTGACCAGTGGACCATCACAAGGATCGGTGCTGGGTCCTCTACTTTTAGTCATTCATATAAATGATTTGCATGTGTGGTATAGTTAGTAAATTTGCTGATGACACCAAAATTGGAGGTGTAGTGGACAGCGAAGAAGGTTACCTCAGATTACAACGGGATCTTGGTCAGATGGGCCAATGGGCTGAGGAGTGGTAGATGGAGTTTAATTTAGATAAATGTGAAATGCTGCAATTTGGGAAAGCAAATCTTAGCAGGAATTGTACTTTTAGTGGTGAGGTCCAAGGGAGTATTGTTGAACAAAGAGAACTTGGAGTGCAGATTGATTGTTCCTTGAAAGTAGAGTTACAGAGAGATAAGACAGTGAAGAAGGCATTTGGTATGCTTTCCTTAATTGGTCTGAGCATTGAGTAGAGTGGTTGGAAGGTGGTTTTGTGGCTATACAGGAGGTTTGTTAGGCCATTTTTGGAATATTGTGTGCAATTCTGGTCTCCTTCCTATCGGTTGGATGTTGTGAAACTTGAAAGGGTATTGAAAAGACTTACAAGGATGTTGCCAAGGTTGGAGTCGTTGAACTATAGCTGCAGGTTGAATAGGCTAGGGATATTTTCCCTGGAGCGTTGGAGGATGAGGGGTGACCTCATAGAGGTTTATAAATTCATGAGAGGCATGAATGGGGAAATCGACAAGGCATTCTCCTTGATGTGGTGGAATCCTGAACTAGAGGGCACAGGTTCAGGTTGGGAAACAAAAATATAAAAGTGAAGGTTTTTACCTCAGGTTGAGGTTTAGGGTGTAGGTTTGCTCACTGAGCTGTAGGTTTGATATCCAGGTGTTTCATTACCTCCAAGCTTCACTTGGAGCTCGCCACTGATGATGTTACCTGGCCAGGTAATGAAACTTCTGGATATCAAACCCACAGCTCAGCGACCAAACCTCCTACACCCTAAATATAAAAGTGACGTAAGGGATAACTTTTTCACACAGAGGGATGTATGTGTATGGAATGAGCTGTCAGAGGAAGTGGTCGCAGTTAGTACAATTGCAACATTTAGATGGTGTCTGTATGGGTATATGAATAGAAAGTGTTTAGAGGGATATGGGCCAGGTGCTGGCAGGTGGGACTAGATTGCGTTGGGATATCTGGTTGGCATGGACGGGTTGGACCGAAAGGTCTGCTTCCATGCTATATATCTCTACGATTCTGTGACTGTAATTTAGAAATGACAATAATTTGACATGCACTGTCAAATAAATAAATGGTTGATATTATTAAATTGTAGTGTACAATAAGTTGAAAACTTGCTATTTTTAGAATGAATGATAAAGAACAAAGAGCATTCCAACACAGGAAATGACACTTTGGCTCTCCTAGCCTGTGATGATCCAGATACCCTATTTTATAAACCTGCCACCTAGATTCTAAGGGTCAGTATTTCTCTGCTCCCTGCTCATTCATGCATCTGGCTGATACATCTTAGATCACGCTATCGTTCCTGCTTCTGCCACCTCCGCTGGCAACACGTTCCAGGCTGCCACCACCATATGTCCCTAGGGTGCTAAACCTTTCCCCTCTTACTATGAAGTTATGACCCCCAGTAATTGAGTTCCATAATCTGGGGAATAGCTTCTTGCTATCCACCTTGTCTAAATCTCTCTTGATTTAGTAGACCTAAATCAGGCCCCCCTCAACCTTTGTCTTTATAATTTAAATAATCATAATCTACCCAACCTCTCTCCATAACCAGCACTCTCCATTCCAGGCAACATCCTGGTGAACCTACTATGCACTCTACCAAAAGGATGTGGATGCTTTGAATAATGTTGTGACCAGAACTATGCGCAGTATTCGAAATGCGGCCAAATCAAAGTCCTATGCAACTGTAACATGATCTGCCAATACTTGTACTCAACACCTGATCCAATGAAGGAAAGCATGCCATAAGCTGCCTTGACCACTTTACTGACCTGTGTTGTCACCTTCAAGGAACAATGGACCTGAACACCCAGATCCCGCTGTACGTCAATTTTCCACCAGACTTTTCCATTTACTGCATAGTTTGCTCCAGAATTGGATCGTCCAAAATGCATCACCTAACATTTGCACAGATTAAACTCCATCTGCCATATCTGTGCCCATTTCTCCAAACTATCTATATTCTGCTGTATTTTCTGACAGTCGCCTTCACTATCTGCTACTCCACCAATCTTGGTGTGATCTGCAAACTTGCTAATCAGGCAATCGATACCTTCTTCCAAATAATTGATATATATCACAAATAACAGTGATCCCAGCACGGATAGCTATTGCACACCACTGGTCATCGGTCTCCCTTTTGAGAAATTCCCTTCCACTACTACTCTCTGTCTCATGTTGCCCAGCCAGTTCTCTATGCATTTAGTTAGAACACCCTGAAACCCATGCGACTTCACCTTCACTACCAGTCTACTATGTGGAACCTAACAAAACACCTTACTCAAGTCCCTCAGTATCTTCTCCAGCAGCTTCCCTACCTCCGATGTCAGGCTCGCTGGTCTATAATTACCTGGATTATCCCCGCTACCCTTCTTAAACAAGGGGACAAGATTAACAATTCTCCAGTCCTCCAGGACCTCACTCACGTCCCTCAGTAACCTATGGTAGATCCCATCCGGACCTGGAGGCTTGTCGACATTAATACATTTGAGAATATCCAAAACTTCTTCCCTCTTTTGTCGACTTGACCCTGAGTACTCAAAGATCTAACCTCAACATCCGTCATGCCCGTCTCCTTGGTGAATACAGATGCGAAGTACTCGTTAAGAATCTCACCCATTTTCTCTGACTCAACGCATAACTTTCTTCCTTTGTCTTTGTGTGGGCCAAACAGTTCTCTAGTTACCCTTTTGCTCGTTATATATGAAAACAAAGGCTTTGGAATTTTCCTCAACCCTGTTTGCTAAAGATATCTCATGACCACTTTTAGCTCTCTTAATTCCTCGATATTTACTGTGAAATGTGGTTAGTGTAAAGAAAATAAACATTTGTTTGTGCAAGTGGGAACTCAGACGTTTTCAAAATATTTTGTGGCAAAACATGTTTGAAATCCGTCTCAGTGCAAATAAAAAGCATGGGAACAAACTTCTTGGGGAGAGTAATTTTCAGCCACTCTGCCCCCAAAGTACTTCTGAGGTTGAAAAGAGTAAGGGCTTGTACCAAGGGCACAACCGTAACTATGGGTGGTTTGAACATGCAAATTGACTCAATTAATCAACTTGACAGTGATATCCTCAATAAAGATTCATAGAGTGTATGAGAGATTATTTCTGAGAGCAGAACGTTATGGAACCAACCAGAGAATGGGCTAATTTAGATTTGATATTATGTAACAAGGAAGGATTGGTGGATGAGCTTTGCCTTGGAAAGAGTAACCACAACTTGCTGGAGTTTCATATTCAGATTGAAAGAGTGAAAACTGAGTCATACATGGGAGTTCTAGTGTTAGGCAATAATAATTATACTAGGCAAAGGAAGGATTTGGTCTGGGTAGATTGGAGGAGAAAATAACAGTCAAAGGCATGACAGATGAAGAAATTTGGCAAATAAGTAGGGAGATACCAAGACCGAAGAGAAGTTGCATAACGGGGAAAACTCATCCATATCTTGATAAGGAAGTCAAGGATCTCATGAAGGCAAATCACAGGGCATATCATACTGTGCAAGTTAGTCACACTGTGGAGGATTGGGCAAGTTAGTGGCCTCGTGGTGTTATCACCGAATTCGTATGTGATAAATCCAGATAATGTTCGTGTGACCTGGGTTCAAATCCTGCCACAGCAAATAGTGGAGCTTTACTTCAAATTTGGAATTAAGAGACTGATGGTGGTTATGAATCCATTGCCAAGAAAACCTCACCTGGTTCATTAATGTCCTTTAGGGAACGAAACTGCCATTCTACCATTGATTCACCACTCTCAGGATGAAGGCATTTCGCCTTATCTCCGTTGTAAAAGATCCTCTGTTGACTCTCAGGCTATATCCTTGATTCCTTTCTCTCCTAACAGTGGAAGCATCTTCCCAACATCTACTCTGATCAGGCAACCAATATTCTGTATGTTTCAATTAGATCCATCTTCATCCTTCTGAACTCCAGCGAGTATAGACCCAGAGACCTCAACTGTTAAGCTTTTCATTCCTAAGACCATTCTTATGAAGCTTCTCTGGACACGCTCCAGGGCAGTACATCCTTCCTGAGTTATGGCGCCCAAAACGGTACACAAGACTCCAATGTTGCTTTAATATTCAACTCCTCTGAAAATAAATGCCATCACTGTATTTGCCTTTCTGACCAGATGGACCACCTGAAAGAATAATCTTACGATGGACAATAATTAATTTGCCATGAAGTTACAAACATGGACAATGATTAAACCATGCTGGGAAGTAGAACCTAGCCTTAACTAAAGTCTCTGTGGTAATCCACATATTACAGAATCCAGACAGGGTGCATCTCCCCACAGATGTCAACAAACTTGACAGCCACAGACTTTCTAATACCTACATGAAGTTGAACCTGAATGGGACAATGGAATGCCATCCTTGGGCCATCAATGTGACAACCTCAGGTTGAGTCTAATTGATCAGAGTACATGAACCTGGTCATTTCATTGGCAGATCCTCCAAACTCTCCCAAAAAGGCGTGATGACTTGGAAGGATAAGAATCACTGCAAAACCCCTCAAGAATAACCACATGAAGAGAAGACACCTCCAAGACCATCAGAAGAACAAAAAGACTTCACTACATGGAATCTGGTCAATTTCTAGTCGGGTTATATATGATCATCCAAAGTTAAGTTAAACCATAAGATAGTTTGTAGTGTTTTTCTTTAAATTATAATGTGCTTTATTCTTCTAATATTAAATGTGTTCAATAAATAAATTTTATTGTTTATAAGAGTTGACTCAGTTCTTTTGCTGAATGTAAGATTTCCAGCACACTTTGTGCTGATATAGCACCTTCCTAACTATTGACTCAACTTGCACATTTATCTTGAGACAATCCTGGACTGGAACCTGAAAATCTCTTTTGTATTTCAGACTTCTGAATTTTCTCCCCAGTTATAAAGTAGTCCATGCCTATCCTACAATGCTGATCTTCTATCCTACTAAAGTGCATCATCTCGCACTTTCTCAGGATGAACTCCATCTGCCATTTTGTTGACCACTCTCCTACCCTATCTATCTCCTTCTGCCTCCTCAATGATACCTGTCCCTCTACCTACCTTTGCGTCATCTAAAAGCCTCACCGGAATGCCCTCAGTTCCTTCATCTAGATCCTTAATGTTCAAAGTAAGAAGTTGTGGTTTCCTCGTGGTACACCAGTTGCTATTGCCTGCTATCCAGAGAAGGACCCTTATGTTCCCACTTTCTACTTTCTTCCGGACAGCTGAGCTTCTGTACACATTAGTACCTTGTCTCTGACACCATGGGTCCTTATCTTACTCAGCAGACTCCTGTGAAGCACATTGTCAGCATCCTTCTTGAAGTCCAACTAGATAGTATCTATTAGCTCTCCTTGGTCTAACCTGCTTGTTACATCCTCAAACAATTATAACAGATTCATTAGCATGACCTCCCCTTGATGAAACCATACTGACTTCGCCCTACTTTACCATGCACTGGCAAGTATTCAGAAATCTCATCCTGCCCAATCGATTCCAGGAACTTATCCATGACCAAGGTTAGGCTGATCAGTTTGTAATTTTCTGTATTTTGCCTTATTCCTTTTTTTAAACAGAGTGTCAGGGAGATCCAAAAGGGTGGTGACCCAGTAGGTATGAGCCTGCAGAGCTCTGCTCAAGACTCAGGCAAAGTGGGGACCCACCCTCACCTCACCTGCAAAATTGTTTAAAATAGTTTTTGACAAACAGCCTTGGCCATTCTACATCAAAGTTTATCAGTTTGACGCTTTTTAGAATGACAAAAGGCCAAGGTTTTCGCAGTTCACAATGGAGAGGGACCCCTCCCCCCACCCCGCAGCAAGAGACATCAATACGAGTTCTGTTATGACTTAATATAATTTTAATGCATATTTATCTAGTTATTTATTTACATATTTAATTTCTTTTCTCCTTCTGTTTAGTTTTGGTAATGTAGGATATCCTATTTTATGGTTTGCTAGTTTGGAGAATAGATTAGTAGTTTGTTTTTAAATTCTATATCGGGGTTGTTATTATATTGTAAAGCAGAATACTCTAGTTTGTACTATTTTTATAATTTTGTAAAATAACTCAAAAATCTTCTTTTTATTAAAAAAAACATGGTGTCACGTTCGCAATTTTCTTGTCTTCTGGGACCCTCCCTGATTCCAAAGATTTCTGGAAGACCACCATTAATGTCTCCATCCAGCTTATTTACCCATTTAGTTTTTCGAGCAACTTCTCCCAATCAGCTCTGCCTCCTCACTCTCTTGAATTTTTGTGATATTATTCATGTCTTCCACCATGAAATCTGACATGAAAAATTTTTCAGTTTCTCAGCTATTATTTGTTCCACACTATCTCTCCAGTGTCATTTTCCAATGCCCAAATATTCACTTCTGCTTCTCTTTTTTGCCCTTTATATATCTAAAGAGACTCTTACAGTCGTCCGTTATATCACTGGATAGCTTATCCTCATATTTAATGTTACCTCTCCTTTTTTCGTATTTTGTTGCCCTCTGTTCCTCTTTGTATGCTTCCCGATCCTCCAGTTTCCCACGATCATTTGCCATGTTATCTGCTTTCTCCTTTGCTTTCACCCTAGCCATGCATTCCCCAGTAATCCATGGATGCCTCATCCTCTCTGTACAATGCAGCTATTACCTTGGGATAAATTTTTGCTGTGACTCCTAAATTGCTCTGAGAAACTTCCGCCATTTCTGTTCTACAGTCCTTCCTGCTAGGCTCCTCTCCCAGTCAATTCTACCCACCTCCTCCCTCATGTCTTTGTCGGTGCCTTTGTATAGCAGTAATATTAACTCCGATTCTACTTTCTCCCTCTCAAATTGAAGTTCAGATTCAATCATATTGGGATCACTGCCTCCAAAGGGTTCCTTCACCTTAAGCTTCCTTCTCAAGTCTGCCTCACTGCACAACACTAAATCCAATACGGCCCGCTCTCTTGTTGCCTGCACCATAAGCTGCTCCAAAAAGCTATCTAGTAGACATTCCACAAATTCCTTTCCTTGCAAACCACCACCAGCCTGATTTTCGCAATCCAACTGCATACTGAAATTCCACCACTCACTGTAACTTTGCCTTTCCTACGCATCTTTTCTATCTTTTGGTCTATCATGCGCCCCAGCCTATGACTACGACTCAAAGTGTTAGAAATGAGGAAAAGTGTTGTTTCTGCAGATATAGTAAAAGCATACAGAAAAGAGGTACAGCAAGAGAACTATTAACTCTGCAGGTATTTAGGGAAGAGTATCTCTACTTTTCAGTGCACAAATATGGATAATTAAGTACTAACGTTTATGTAGATTTATTAAAGAAAATACTTCATTTTACCATAATGTTTAAAACAACAGTTTCAGCCAAAAGCTAAGATTACTGAAACATATAAGCGAAGCACAAAAAAGATACATTTTTAAGATGTATGTACAAAAATGGAATATACCTATGGACAATGAAAGAAGTTACAAAAGGAACATTGAGATAAGAGTTTAGCCTTGTGACAGCACGTGGAAGGGGGAAACTCGCCAACTTGGAAAGAAGGGGGCAATAGGCGTGGAGCATAGATGGGCAGAGGCAAATTATTAAGAAAGGTTGGTTAGTGTAGGGATCGGAAGAAGTGACCTCACATAGCTCAAAAGTATAACTGTGTAATAGTTTGAATAATCTGTCCTTTCTTGCAAGATCATAGAATAAATTGTCTTGTTTCCAGCTTTGGTGGCCTCGTCTAAATTTTATTGAATTTTGTTTCTTACAAAAGGCCAGTACGTTACTTCAACTATGGTTTTACACCTTTGTCGTTCCTCAATTCTACCCACACATATTCCACACAATCTGGCCCTACTTTGAGTAAGGGGAACTGAGTGATGGGACTGCAAAACACTTTAGCTTTGTCTCAAATTTATAGTTGAGACATGGAGTAAAAATATTTCGTTTCAAATTACTTTGAAATGTTACCAAAGTGCGTTTCTTTGGCCAAACAGCCTGTCTGTATTAGGGAAGAATGCAAACTATTAAAAGTGTTAGAGGAGGAAGATATGAAGAGGTTACGAGTCTATAAAGTGATAGAGGTTGGGACAAGTGAACAGGCAAATATCTTTGTACGGAACATAGTAGGAAAAATGTGTCTGTGCTTAAAGATATTGGCGGGTTGAATGGAAACGTAGTGTATTATTTCAGTGGAGAGATTGGCTTTAGGCACAGAGAAACCGGGCACCTGGTTTACAAAATAAAAACTTTACGTGTTCATCAATTTTTTATGGAGCTAAGATAAATGCTGAAACTTTCTGAAACAGAATACATTTAAAAGCAGGCGATTTTCTACAGATCTACAAGGTAGTGGTGTAACCACATCGAGAGAGCAATGGCCACAATGATATGGAATGCAATCCATAGAAGATTCACTCAGCTAACTCCTGGGAGGACCGTTTATTTATGGAGGAAATCTTGAATTGACTGGCCCTGGAGCGGCTGGGCTT
Source organism: Hemiscyllium ocellatum (assembly GCF_020745735.1). Lineage (NCBI taxonomy): Eukaryota > Metazoa > Chordata > Chondrichthyes > Orectolobiformes > Hemiscylliidae > Hemiscyllium > Hemiscyllium ocellatum. The sequence goes on from NC_083433.1 coordinate 33,770,949, forward strand.
TAGGCGAACAACATGTGATCTTGTTTAACCCCAGAATATTTCAAGTAGTCTTACAAGTTGAATTGTGAAACAATGTTTCAGCTTGTGTGAAAGATTACCATGAGTGAATGGATTATAAAACTGAAGAATGTCTCTGTTAAGAAGATGGTGATTTGGTGTAATCATCTCATTGTGTTGTGTCTTTGTGGAATTCTCTTCCCAGATAGCAATGGAGAATAAGTCATTGAATATTCCTATGGCAGAGGCAGGCAGATTCTTGACTAAGAATGACGCACTAACATTGTAAGGGCAAAGAAGGAGTGTGTGATTGAGGTCACAATCAGATCATCCACGACCTTATTGCATGACGGAGCTGTTTTTATTCCTTACTCCTGGTGCTAGTTTCTACATTTCTGTTGTCTTTCGATACTGAAAAAAATATGACACGTTTGTCATGAAAATGAAGATTTTCCTTTCAGATTATTGGGCACAGATTTCCATATGTGACTTTGAAATGGCACTCAAAAAAACTCAGGAAAGATTCGTGATGTTGTAGAGATATCAGGAGCATAGGACAAAGGGAAAGCCTCGTTTGAAACCGCTTTATAAGTCATGTTGGGTCGAATGGATAACTGTAATACAGAAGATTCCTTTCAGTTGTCCTTGTGAGGTGCATTTCATTAGCAAGGCCAGCATTCCGTCGTCTGTGTTTCATTTATATTCAGAATATGGTGATAAACCCCAAGGGTTCTTGTGGTGCAGGAACACCAACAGGAATGATGCAAAGAGAAAAATGGGGTTCTGAATAATTTGATAATGAAGGGAGAATGATATAGCTTTAAATCCTGTGGGCCCTTGGAGATTGTATTCCTCACTATCCGATGCTCACAAGCTATGGAAATAGTGAGATCACATTCTCTGTTTCCAACAATTAAAGTCGTAGAGTTATACAGCATACAGCCCGATGCAACTACACCAGCCAGAAAATACCAAGCTACGTTATTCCCAGTTACCTGAAGATCTATACCCTACTATTCCCTGGCATTTTGCATTTAAATACTGTGTTACCGTGTATCTGTGACCTGAGCTTTTTTATTCTTCCAATATGTGCACAAAACGATTTCACGGAAAAAGATCACACCATTTCAATGACAGCGACAAACTCATCAGATCAAATAAATGTCCTAATTTTTTAAGTAATTATTAGAAAATCGATTTGTCTTTTTAGCTCATTTGGGATTTTAATGGAGGTAGACCGGCATTAATTGTCCTTGAGACATTTCAGTCCAGTTGGTGTTGGTCCATCCAAGTGGCTGTTGAGAGGGAGTGCCAGCTGTGCATCTTATTTGTCGGTTTGGCTGGGAGTAAATATTACTGGTGGAGGATTGAGCTGTTAAACATCCGCCACGCTGTGATAAACAGCTCGCACAAAAACAGACTCTTTGTCAATATGAAAATATGAGAAGGAATTTATTATTCTTCAAAGAAATAACAACTTTCACAAGAAGTTTATATAACAATGAAGGGAAGTCCCTTAAAATAATGGTGTCAAACAGCTGGAATAATGTTGTTGCTGTCGTTGGAGGATCGTTACACTGAGCATGTGAATTATCCTGGATGTTTTCAGAAATGGCTAAACTGTCCTAGGTTGATTAAATGCTGGTTTGTAATCTCAACACTTACTGAGCACAGTTCGAATGAACAAACCAACAAGTCCCATTGGTTGCTGCTTCAGAATATATCAAAGCTTTCATGGCTGTTACCACATGAAATCATGTAATAAAGACAAGGTCCATCGAGTCTGCATCATCCAGTGCTGATATACGTGCTTTATAAAGTTTGTGAGTTTTCCTTCCTTATCCACCCTCTCAGGCAATGCATTCTAGATACAAACCATCGTCTGGGTTCAAAACAGATTCAACAAATCCTCTCTTAGTGTCTTGTCTTTCAATTTAAACATGTTCGCCGTTATTTTTAACCGTTTGACGAAGGGGAACAGTTGCTGTCTGTTCACTCTGCTCATACTTTTCATGTTCATATACGCATCTGTCAGGTTTAGTTTCCTCCCACAGTGCACGCAGCTTCAGTAGATTGACCATGCTAAATTTCCCATCATGCGCAGCGAGGTGTGTTAGCTGTGGGAGATGCAGGGATAGGGTAGGGGCGGGTTAGTCATGGCAAATGCTGGAATGGAGTATGAGGTGGGTCTGGATGCAATGCTCTGCAGAGGGTCAGTGTGGAATCGATGGGCCAAAGTCCCATATAATAACAAAAATAAAAGTTAAATCCAACAACGAAAAATACTGTGGTTCTGAAGCAAAAAAGAAACAGAGTGCTGGGGAAACGGAGTAGGTTTGGTAGCCTCCGTTGAGAGAAAAACAGAGTCAGCATTTTGAGTCCACTCACCATGCATCGGATATGGAAGCAACTGGGAAATTGTGCAATGTGTGTTCGTGGATTGAGTTGAATATATGGAGAAACAAAGATATCGAAAAAAATAAACAAAGGGACTGTGGATAATCCGTTGGTATGGAAATAAATTGGGAGATAATTTTCATTTATTTTTCACTTTTTCCCATATTCCTGAGTATCATGGCCATGTAGGTATATATCCAAGTCCCTGTTTCAAATGAGTTCTGTCCCCTCTATCACTCCATCCTGAGTGTGGTCATTTTCTTTTCTTCATTAATGAGACATGGATGTTGTTGGCTGGGTCAGCATTTTTGTCACTTTCCGAGTTGCTTTTGAGAATATGCTGGGGAACTGCATCTCTGAACCACTGCACATCGACGTGCTGTAGACTGGCAGTGGATCAGTCTGTTTGGTTTCACTTCTTTGAGACCTCGTAGTGTTATAACTGAATGTCTGACTTGGTCATTTCAAAGGCTATTTGAGAGACTACCACTGCTGGAATCACATGCAGGCCAGACCCGTGAAGAAATCAAATTTCCTTCCCGAAGGAGACGAATGAGCCAGATATTCTTAATTTTGGCACCCATCAATATTTCATTAGATTGATAATTCCAAATATTGTATTGAATTCAAATTTCAGCATCTCATGTGGCGGGATTGAAGTCCAGGTTTGGGTTATTACCTGGGAAAGGTATACCATTGGTAAATATTCGTGGAAATCTCAAATTTGTGTTGGATCTGTGTTGTCAGCTGCTGCATTCATTCAGGGAGACCAGAGGGCCTGGTGTTCCTACTCTGTGCAAGGTATGAGGGTAGGTTTTATAGTGTATCTGGGTCTGCAGAGACTGCATAGGGAGGAGCAGAGCATTGCATTATCCTTTTCTGAAATTTCCACAAATATTTCGCAGGTGCAAAGAATGAAGCCAGTTTATTTCAACAGAGGAGGTCACAGAACTGTGCAGTCTCACAACAGGGAGAGGACTATATTCAAAATGTCCATCGACCATTTTGATTCTGGAACTTGCCAGGCACAGGAGTTGGGGACATATCCATTATGCCAGATTCCCATCATTTCACGTATTCACGAGGTGACAGAGGCCACCTCTGTCCAGCGAGGTGAATACTTTGGTTCTGTCTAAACCGAAGAAGCAACAGAAAATCTTTTTCAGAAATATTAGAGAACATGGTTACTGGCAAAAGTGAGGAAGTTACGAAATTTAGAATTAATAAAGTCGAAATACTGGAAAAACGCATTGTGTTGAAGGTTGGTAAGCTGCTGGAGCAGATGAGTGATGAATTTAGAGGGCTATAGAGATAGGGTTGGAGAATTCATCTGGCTGGATAACTCTTTTCGGAACTGGTGCAGACACAATGCCCTCCTTCTTTCCTGCCTTTTCCGTAATTATATGAGGGAGATCAAAGCTCTTTATGGTCTGTAATGGATTCTTTAATGCAGACTGGAAAGCAGCTATCATGACCACACGTATTTACAACAGGACGGAGTGTGAAAACAGAAAACTAACTGAGGGATAGGTTTATGTCATTAGTGTGAAAACTATGAGCAATTTTTGTAATTAATCATAAATAGATCATTGGAGAACAATAATATGATTGAGTAGTTTTTATCAGATTCAGGACAGGAAAACTATCTTTGCAAAAGGTAATGGAGTTTATGGAGAATGTTGGTTGTGACATCGACGAGTGAGAACTAGTGGGAACGGTGTATTTGTATTTCCAGAAGAAGATTGACACGGTTGCACACAGATGAGTGAAGAAAGTTTCAGTCCTTGGGTAATGGGGAGGTACCCTACATGGATTGAGAATTGGTTGATGGAGAGAACACAGAGACTAGGGTCCTCCTTTGGGCAAAAGGCCACGACTGATTGGGTATCACATGCATCAGTGCTTGTAACACCGCTATTTGTAACACAAAGAAGTAATTTGAATGTTATCAACACATACAGTCCTTTTCATGTTGGATTTATTAGAAGGTGAAAGTTTGCGAAATGCTTTTGGCAAAAAGGATTGGAATTTCCTTGGCCACAAGTCACGAATAGAATTCATTTAGGGCATCCATTAATCAGAATAGGAAATGAAATGGTAGCCTTCATTACAAAATAAATCACGTGTAGGAGTTGTGGAGTGTTGTTGAGGCAGTATTTGGGCTATTGTGGACAGACTCTCTCTCCTTTATAAATCAATGATAACCTTGTCACAGAGGAAGTGCAAAGCTGTTTTATCAGATTAATCTCTGGGATGATGGCAATATAAAGAGTGTGATCGAAATGAATGTTTAATTGGTAACATGGTGAGATTATAAGAGTTGACTGTGTTGAAACTTGAAGATTATGGACGAGCACACATTATGTCCAGAGAAAGACATTGGTGGCATAAGAAATTATATTTTGCCAATGATACGTGCTTCTTGGTAGTTTATGTACCTCTGTGAAGCTCCTATTTTGGTTGCGAGAGACCTTCAGGCTCTGAATGAACTCTCATTGCCTCAATGCGCAGTTGGTGTATGACCCTGCACTGAAAGTCACATTGTTCACAAATCTTTCAGCAGTTGCAATGCCTAACTCCTGAAAATGCTAGCCGTTCCAAACTGCTTCTGACCTCCAGAGGGAATAGCGGTCTGCCCTCTCGGAGATGTCCTCCCTCCTCACCGTCAACAAACCATATTAATGTAGACATTGTGTACCATTAGCAATGGAGCCAGGAGGAACGACATGGAACAGTCTATCAGTGCAGTCTCTGTTTCATTGGTTTGTCATGTTTGGTTGTGGATAACATCCTCCTATTTCTGTACAAGAGGCTTGAGTGGCTGAATGTCCACCTCATGATGTCATGGGAGACATTCAAGAACCTGACTGGGCAACCCGTGTTTCCTTTTTAGCAGCTCAATGTGTTTGACCGGGCTCCTTATCTTCCTGCGTAATAGTGTGGAGGGAATGAATGGGCTATCCCTATTCTTATCCAATAGCATTGATGGGCGGGATGACCTACTCATATTCCTTTGACGTTAGCTTGAGGTGCTGAATGAGCACCTCTCTTTACTCTGGTAATACACAGTGTCCAGCAGGACTGTTACAAGAATGTTACTGACACTTCAACAGCACAAGCATGAATGCAGTCAGCGTCTTCCTGCACATGGACACAAACCGCTTCAGAAGCTGATTTTCAGTCAGCATCTCCACTTCTGAGATTCTGATGGGGCGAAGACACCGAGGCGCAAATGAGGATGCTTGTGCCGTGGATCTCCTGCAGAGATATCCCGAGACTGAGGTGGTACATGTCGAAGAACCATAAACATCTTCTTTGTGCTGAATCACTCCAACGGTGGGGAGGTTACCTTTGATTTCCTTTAAGTTCCATTGTCTTCTGGTTCCTTGATACAATCCTCAGTTAAACACAGCCTTGTTGTCAGGGCCAATCACTATTACCTGGTTTTTATATATTTTGTTCATGTCAATAGGTCATGGTGTATGCATGCGGTGTGTTTCCTTCTCACATAGGGGTGTGACCATCGGGACTTCTCTATCCCAGAGAGGTTGGGGAGATAGGTCATTGAGATAGTGGGAAGGCAGGGATGGATGGATGTTTGACACGGCAGGCACTCCAGGAGTTGGGGCATAGAGCAGATCAGCCATGATCTTATTGAAAGGAAAGGCTGGCAGTAGGGGCTGAATGACCTGTTCTGCTTCTCATGTTCTTGAATTCGGTTATTGGAAAGTTCATCATTGTTATTTTCCTGACTGTCCTGTGAAAGAATGTTGTAGGCAAAGAGGCCAGACGATTTGATGAGCAATATCCGGGTACAGAATAGGGTTATTATTCACTGTGAATCTGGGTCAACAGCATGATAAATAAATTGAGATAGGGAAACTTTTGTAAAGAGAGAGGAGGGGACTGTTTCACAGTAACGACAACTCTTTTTTCCCAAGAACGTTTTCCAATCCACACCAAATCATGTTTGACTGTATTCAGGGGCTGAATGGTCACCACTGTTTCTGTGCACCGGGCAATAGGAGCAAGTGGTCTCCAACTGGTCCTGAGTAGCAGATTGAGGGGCTGAATGGAATGGGGTGAAGTAGGGTTGAGGAACAGGTGTGGGCCCCTGCACGAACAAGCACTAATGTTGTGGCTGATCAGATTGTGGTGTCAGCCCCAAGTTCCTATCTGCAGTTCATTACCCTTGAGCCACTATCCCGTCAAATATTTAACTAGCACACCTTTGAATAAATGCAAACACACAGGTACCACAAACCTGTGGGCAGGAGAAATTCCCACACAAATGGCCTTTTGAGAATTTCTCCTTATCCCTGTTTGTACCGAGGTTAGAGTGTCATTGCTTCTTTTTCTAGTCCCACTCCTCCAGACGTCACGACAAATTATCAGTGTAACTCAGTTTGTGATATGGTAAATGAGATCCGTCTCAGACTGGGTCAGGTTCAGTGTTAGGAACAAGTCAGAGAGGTTTCTTAAATTTGTAAAAAATCTAAAACCAAAGCACAGTTACTTGAAATGCCATGGATACATAAATGATATAGAGTTTGAACATTGACAATATGTACATTGACATTTATTTTTCTATAAATCTGAGACTCAGAAATACGCACCCAAAGACACACGCACGCGCGCGCGCACACACACACACACAGGTCTGAAGGCGAACAGAAACAAAAATGAAACACTACAGAATATTAATTCGAATGAGCTTTGTCCAAATATTAGTTAACTTTGTGACAATAGCAAAATTGAGATAGTTTCAGTTGCTATTCTGCCTCTGAAGTGATTCTGCCTCACAGAAGCTGCTAACACTGGTGTTTCCTCGTGGAATAGTTGGATTTGGCTGAATTCCCTTTGCTACAGGCAGAGGAGAGATTCCAATGAACCCTCAACAGGAACCTTCAAAGAGTGCTAAAGATGGCTAATTGGTTTTTCAGCTCTCATATGTTGCTTTAAAGAAGTACAAGTAGAGACGGAGAAATTGCTGTTGCTTCTACGACAGGTTGCATTTGCTCCCTGTCTGATCTGATACATGCAATAATGTGACCCAAATACCAACCTGGACGAGGTAAGGTCTGGTTGAACATTCTCCTGATTGAATGTCTCCATCCCTGTTACCTGCTCCATTTAGAAATAATTTGTAATTTATAATTTGAAGGTATATTTATATATGGTTGCATAATGTTTGTACAATAAATTCATGTCTTCATAGTACCTGTGTTAAAATGAGTGTGTTGTTTTCTAAAATTGAATCCTTAGTTTTATTCTCTAATCCTCAGCTACGCCCCAATATAGTCTCCTCAGCGTCTTATATGGTTCAATATGATCAGTTCTCATTCTCAGGCCAAAAGTACTCCGACCTTGTAGAGGCCATGAGGGACATGGGTGCGGGATCAGCCATGGTTATTTTCCAAAGGCTGGACATGTACAAACCAGAGGGCAAAGATTTAAAGTGATAGGGAAAAATTAAAAACATGCCTGAGTGGTAACTTTTTCACACAGAGGGTAGTGCGTGTATGGGACGAGCTGGCAGCGAAAGTGGTAGAGGCTAGTACAATTACAACATTTAAGAGGCAATGGATGGGTATATGAATAAGAAAGGTTTAGAGAATTATGGGTTTAATGTTTGCAAATGGTTTTACATCAGATTGGAATATCTTTTCGGTGCAAATGAGCTGAAGTGAAGTGTCTGTTTCTTTGCTGTAAGACACTATGGTTCTATCAGGCCTTCATTCTAGCAAGGAGTAAAGTGAAGCATCGGTGAAAAGATTCTAAAACAATTGCATATTTTTTCTTTCAATTTCAGGGTTCATTACTACATGCAATACATTTGATCTAGTCTCAGCATTGTCATGTACAGATGCAGTAAAACGTCCCAATGATCATACCTGATAGCCTTTGCATGAAACAGCAAAATTCAATACACTTCCCTAATCACTTGCTGAATCTGCTGACGAGGTTAATATGGCTCATGTACCGAGACACACACATCCCTCCGTACCAATGCGTTCTGCAATGTTCTCTCCATTTAAGTAGGCTGCTGTTATTTTATCTGTTCTGAGCACTGACTTCACTTAGCCCTTGTTATACTGTTTTCTGCCATAGCTTTGCTCACGAACTTCCCTTGTTGGTATGTAATGTACTTAGTCGGCTGAACGACTTCAATCTATTCCTGTGTAAACCCATAGAGGGCAGAATGGTCTCCGCCTGTCTCCTTATAACGTTGCTGACTGTCTGAATGGGATCTTTCTTTACCTCTGTAACATTACTGAGTGCTTGAGTGAACAACATATGGGTTAGGGGCAGCAGCTGGCCTCGCGCCTGCTGGACCATTCAGAATGTGCATTGTTGATGTGATTGTGACTAAACATCCCCTTCCTGTCAGTTCTTAATAAATATGGATTCTCTTGTTCATCAAAGTTCTATGGAACTGAACCTTGCTACTTTGGCATGAGAACACCACAGATCACACAACCCTAAAGAGAAAGGAACATATCTGTCTCACTCAGAAATTAGAAGATCCTTATTCTCAAAATGTTTTCCTCTCAAACCAATCACCACTCTTTTGATATATAAGGAGTCGACAATTAGGAACATATATCGATCTTTGAGCCCCTCAAGCCTGTCTACATTCTCATTAATGCTCCTAAATCAAATACTTACCAAATTCAGCCTCCACTGACATCGTGGAAAGACAATTCCAGGCATCACAAGATCGCATTTGCAATGAACTCTGGAGCAGAATTAGGCTATTTATTGAGCCCATTTTGTCTGCCATGACATTTGATCACGTCTAAAATATTTCTCAACCCCATTCTCCTGCCTTCTCCAACTGACCATTGATAACTTATTAGTAAAAACGTATATATCTGTGTATTAAAGACAGTGTGTGCCTGTATGTGGGGTTATGATCGTGTGTTTGTGTGTAAAATTCCATATCTGTGTGCGTATCTCTGTGTGCATATGTTATGTGTGTTATTGTTAGTATCTCAGTTTGTGTGTAACTCTGTCTGCATCTCTGTGCAAAGTTGCTTTCGAAGTAAATATCTTGAAATTGGAATCAAAGTCTCCCTCCTCCTCGATTTCTGTCTGTCCCTGTTGTTCACAGAGTTCATATGATTCCTACAGTGTGGAAACAGGCCCTTCAACCCAACACATCCACACTGACCCTTCGAAGAGTAACCCACCCAGACTCTTTCAAATACTATCCTACGTTTTCTCATGACTAATGCCCATAACCTACACATCCTTGGGCACCAAGGACAATTTAGCATGGCCAATTCACCTAACATCCACACCTTTTGACTGTGGGTTGAAACAGGAGAATCCTCGCAGACACGGGAAGAATGTGAAACTCCACACAGACAATCGCCTGAGGGTGGAATCGAGCCCGAGTGCCTGGCACTCTGAGGCAGCGGTGTTAGCCTCTGAGTTTTGTGATTAGATTCATACAACCCTACCCTTTTCTGGCCTCCCCACACCACTGCATCAATGGCAGATTTTTTTTACTCTCTCAGAAGATAACAAATCCTATACTGTGAATCTCTCAAATTTCACGGCCGTTTGATTTTTCAATAGTATCTTTGGAAGCATAGAGCAGTTTTGTCTGATACTGAGCAATGTTGTTCCTGCGTCATTAGCAACACTACTGGACCTTTTTCAGGACTTTTCAATACTTTCTCACATAATTTTTAAGCATTGCAAGTCACAGATGAGAAATCAATTCATCTCAATTCCTGACAAAATGGTTCACTAAAAGATGAGCATTTCCATTCTGACAGGCCCAAATATACTTTCAACATTCCATCTACCAGTATTGTGTGTGTGTGAGCCTGTGTGCGTGTGTGTATGTATTCATGGTGCTGTCAGTTTGGATCATGCTATGAGCTCTCTCACTCTCTCTCCCTCCCAGACTGAATCCTCGAGGGCTGTCACTCTCTGCCGCTGTCACTGCAGTAGGGTGGGGAGGCCAGCTGAGGGAGGGATTGTTTCATTTTCAGCACTACAGAGACGGTCAGACCTGCACTTAAATGTAGATACGCACAGAATCAAATACAGACACACAGGTACAGGTGGTGGTGGAAAGATGGATGTTGGGCACTCCACCACCTGGCTTGTCCCTTTCCGTCCTATTCAAGGCTGTTTCTCTTTGAATGCGAGAAATGGAGGGAGGGAGTGAAGGTGGCAGTAGGGGTCCATGCTGTTCGTGCTGGTGTGTATGGGGGGGCGGAGGGAGCGGGTGGAGATAGTGATGCGTCCGGAGGGAGTCAGTCCATAGTGTTGTATCCAAGCAGTGCTATTAGTGAGAGAGGTATAGTGGAGAGGAAAGAGAGAGAGAAGGAAGGTGCTGCCTGAAGCAGTGAGAGTGATGGAGCATGAACCTTGTTCATATGTTGGTGCTTTTACAGAAATACAGTGAGTGTGAGAGAGCAGAGAGAATACGGTGACCCTTACCCTAACAGAGCAGGGAAGGTTATGGATGCTTGTCCTGTATTGCTGGACATTTCTTCAGACCGCAGACACTGCACTGAGCTGGGTGGTGAGCTCTGACCATGTCGGTGGGTCTGGTGATGTGCCCCCCCCAACACACCCCACGAAGAGAAAAATCCTCTTCTGTACTAGCCCATCCACCAGGATCTCCGTGCCCCTGTCGACAAACCGTGGTGCAATTGCTCCTTACCTGCCATACTCGGGGTAATCTGTGCAAGCTTCCTCCAAGCTGAGAAAGCTCTGCTGTGTGCCTATTGCCATTTTAAAGATGGCACCATTTTCAGATATCACAGAATATCTAGGAGCATCTGGGAAATGGTGAGTACCTCCAGCTATGATGGATGGGAGAATCGGACTGGCATTGAATGAGAGGGACACCATGGGGTAGGGTGGGTATTTAATGAGGTGTATTCGATAAGATAGCACCAGGAAACTAGCTCAGCCTCGTTCAGACAATCCCTCTATCACACTCAAGGAAAATGTCACTGATACAAATTATTGTTAGAATGAACGCAATGAGTTGAAGACTCTGCTGACCACATTCCCAGTTACAAAGCTGCAGCTGCTTGTCCAATACTCTCCATCACAGGGAAGGAGCTATCCATCACCTTACCTTTGGGAAATAAGGCAATAGGGAGGAGGTAGTTGAGGTATCAGTTGGGGAACGCTTTATGGTTAGTCATCATAATTCTATTAGTTTCAAAATAGAGATGGAAAGGGATGAACCATGTCTAAAACTTAAAAGTTCTAAATTGTTGAAAAGCCAATTTTGATGATATTAATCAAGAATTTTCTAAAGTCGATTGGGGCAGATATTCGCAGAGAAGGGGGTCGGTTGAGAAGAGGGAAGCCTTCAAAAATGAGACGTCAGGAGGACAGAGACATTATGTCCCTGTTAGGGTGAAGAGCAAGGCTGGTATGTGTAAGGAATACTGGAGAATTGGAGAAATTGAGGTTCTGGTCATGGATAAGAATGAAGGATATGTCAGGTATAGACAGCAGGAATTGAGAGTTTTTTCTTAATTCATTCACGGGATGAGGGCGTCCCTGACTAAGCAAGCAACTATTACCCATCCCTAATTGCCCAGAGGGCAGTTAACAGTCAACCACATTTGTTGTGGGTCTGGAGTCACATGTAGGCCAGACCAGGTAAGAATGGCAGTTTCTTTCCTGAAAGGGTGTCAGTGAACTAAATGAACTTTTCCGACAATCAGAATAGTCATCATTAGCCTCTTAATTCCTGATTTAAAGTGAATTACTATCAGAGTCTGAAGGCAACAAGAAAATACTTAAGAGGGAAATTGGGAGCACAAAATGGGTACATGTGATAACTTTGGCAAATAGAGTTAAGGAAAATCCATAGGAATTCTATAAATATGTCAAGGATGAAGAGTAACTGTGGAGAGAATAGGACATCCTTAAAGATCAGCAAAGCTGCCAATGTGAAAAACCACAAGAAATGGGGGAGGTACTGAATGAATATTTTTATCAGTATTTACTGTGCAGGAGAATATGGAAGCTCGAGAAATTGGGAAATAGGTACTGACATCTTGGAAAGTGTCTCTGTATTACAGAGGAGCTGCTGGAGGTCTTAAAACATGCAAAGGAAGGAAAATGTCTTGGCTTTTATTAGATGTACACTATATTCTGTGGGATGCTAGGGAAGTGTTTGCTGGCCCCGTGCTATCATCAATAGCGACAGGTGAAGTGCCAGAAGACTGGAGGTTGGCTAACGTGGTGCCATTACTTAAAGGATTTAAGAAGTGTAATAAGGAAAAGCCAGTGAGTCTGACGTCAGTGGTGCGTAAGTTGTTGGAGAGGATTACAAGGCATTGGATTTTCACGCATTTTGAAAGGTAACAACTGATTAGGGATAGTCAACTTGGCTTTGAACAAGCAATATTGTGTCTCACTAACCTGACAGATTTTTCTGAAGAAGCGACTGAGAAGATTAATTGAGGTCGAGAGGTGTACATTGTCGATATGGACATCAGTAAGGTGTTGAACAACATTGTGCATGGTCATCTGTTTAACAAGGTTGGTTCATATGAAAAACATGGAGAACTAGCCATTTGGATGACAAAATTGGCTCAAACGTCGGAGACCAAGGATCGTGTTAAAGGGTTGCAATATCCTGGCAAAGATTTGGAATGTTCCCCATGCTATGCAGATAGTCCAGTTTATGGAGTAATCCACCAGCACGGCCTGCACAGCTCTCCATCTTGGCCATTACCTTACCCCAGTTTATGGTGTCTGGACTGGTTCTGTGAAGCTGATTCAGAATTTGAGGCAATGGATCACGCCAATTGATCTAGCAATGTCTTTCATTGTGTGCATTCTGGTGATTGGGCCCACTGTTATCTCACTTATCCAGTTATTCCAATCCCCCATCTCCTTATCCACATTTTCAACAAGTTATCAGTTAATTAATTAATTGTTTTTTTTTCTGTACAACTTTCCCTGGCCTTCGCTCTAGACTCCCTCGAGTGCTGGCACTGTGAAACTCAGAAACATTGAAATGGTATGTGTCCGGCTGTCATTCACTTCCCGATGTCTCCCATGTGGTGCTCCATGGACAGGTATTCCAAGAGATTTGACTCGTGTGTTTGAAACTTGGTATGCGCCTGCCCGCGGAATGCCTCTGTTTGACTCTCTCAGTTGATTGTGCTGTCAGTAACATGAGGAAGACCCTTGAATATAATTGTAAAGGACCAGGCATCTAACTTGTAGCTGAGGGGCTTGGACTGATTCCTGTTATTGAAACATTAGTGGGGTGGCTGGGGGTAGTTTGCTGAAGGTTGTGCTGTGAGCTGCCTCAGACAGTCAAGGAGACCTGAAGATTTGGTGACCCAACTCTGGATGGAGCATGGGGACTGTAGTTACTGCATCTGGGCCTGTAACATGAACAACAAATGGAACAGAGGCTGCAGAGAGGGCAAGCTCTGAAACCACAGAGTGAATGTGTGTGGGGAAAGGGATCTGCTGTATCTGTCTGTATCTTAGCCTGGACAAGCACCCACTCTCACTCTCCCCGTTACACACAATCTCTCAATCCACAATTTCCATCTCCCTGATGTGATCTCACCAAGATCTGGTACAGCAGCAACAACACCCTACCAGCCTGCTGTAAGGTTCCCACCCAGGTTAGAGCTGTCTCAGCTGTCTGGGGGGAGTACACAGCATTGTTGAAAGATCATTGCCCTTCTCTACTTCTCCAGCATAACGGGAGATCTGGAGAAAATTTCACAATGACACTTGAGAGGAACAGGTAAGATGTGGTGAGATAACTTAAATGATAATATATGCCTCGCCAGACATCTCGCCTGAATCCACCATTATCCTCCCCAGAGCCCACGTCACTCAAATTCCACAGAATCTGCTGAGGTGGACCTTAGGAACAGCAAAGAGAAGAAACGTACATGGGAGTTATGTATCAAAGTGAAAGATGCAATACAAATGTAAATATGTCATTAAAAAGAGAATTCGACGTACAAGTTTGTCGGTACTGCAGTAATAATGGACAGCTTGAAGGTACATCGAACCAATGTTTACCCAAGTGAATGTTAATGTTGAGTGTGTATGAGATGGGTTGCTTTAGTAGTATGTTGAGAACTAAGCTGTTGATCAGACAATTTTGGAGTTGGTGTTGTGTGATCAGAAGAGCAAATCGAAGAATTTGCTGTAAAGGAGCTTTTGGGAATACTGATCTTAATACATTGAATTTTATATGACGTCTGGATACAAAGAAAATCTCATATTTCGGGTATATATCTGAGTCATGCAAGCCATTAAGATATGAGAATAAAGTTGGCTTTAGTGAATTTGAAAAGTGCATTAAATGAATTAATGAAATACAGGCAATGTCTGTTTTTTTACAGAAGCACTGTAAGGTCTACTTTATACATATATTCCTCCAAGGCCTAAATCGCAAAAGTGAAAGCTGACTCAAAGATGGTGAAGAAAAAAAGTTAAGAATTGCATTAGATCGATGAAGGTGCCTTAGAAAAGGGTCATATATTGTGGATATATTGAAATTTTTGACGGAACGAAGGAAGACTGATAAACTGATAAGTAAATTAGAAAGAGAACAAGAATGCAAACTAACGAGAAACAAAAAGACTAATCAAAAACTGCAATAAATATTTTAAAAGAAAATAAGAGCAAGGTCAAATGTGGACCAGTGAATGTGTGGACAGGATAATTTATTGTGGAGAACAGAACCAATGACGGGGAAACTAACCAGTTACTTTCAGTCTGTCTTCACGGAGGAAGGGTCAGAAAATCTCCCAGAAATACCAAGTGACCATGGGACTTGAGTAATTAAGACTAAAATCATTCATATCAGTAGCGTTTGAAAACATAACTGTATTGATAAGTCTGACAGACCAAATATATTCCATACTAGAATATCAGAGAAAGCGGAAATGGACATAATAGTTGCATTGCGAATCACTGTATTTTTTTTCCGTATTCAGTTTGGTAGGTTATAAATGCATTCCAAGGAAGAAGTGGGAGAATGGTGAACTACAGACCAATTAACTTATTGTTCAGAGTGGGGAATCTGTCAGAATCCAGTATAAAGAATGTGATATTGATCACTTGGAATGTCATAGCAAACCTCTAGAGAATGATGCTAGATTTCTGAAAGGAAAGGCAACATTTACAAACATTTTGCTTGAAGATGTCCTTAATCGATTTAAACAAAAGAGAATAAGTGGATATAGTATTGTTGGATATCAGGAGGATTTTTTAAAACATTCATACGTTAAGTTATCCATAAAACAATAAAGCAAATTGTATTGGTAAGACCATATGCAAATGCTGGAATGTAAAAGTTAAGTTCCATTTTGTTTGAAGGGAATCGGAATATAGACAATGAAGAGCTCTGTGCTCTCTTTCCACAGATGCTGTCTAACTCGCTGTGACCTCTACCATTGGTTTCAGTATAGATCCCAGCTTCTGTAGTAATTCGCTCCGAGTACAAGTGATGTTCTGCACCAGTGACACATCATGTTGGTGAGAATGTACCTGGAGTATTGTGTACAGGTTTGATTTTCTGATCTAAGTAAAGCATACTGATCACATATACTGAATGTACATTCTCTAGATTAATCCCTCAGATGGCAAGATTGTCTGATGAGGGAACTCCGCCTGTATTCTGTAGATTTTCAGAGATTGAGATGTGATCGAAATGAAGCTTTAAAAAATTCACACAGAGGGGAATGAAGAACATAAAGGCATTAAAAGTGCACCCTAAGATAGTCCACAAGGTCCACAAGTAGAACAGAATAATCACGGAATGATTAGGGACAATAGAAACCAAAAGGATAATCAATGTGTTAAGCTGGAGAACATTGATAGCTTGTGACATGAGAGATTCACATCTGTTTTACTCAAGAAAAGGATGAGGTATGGTTCAAGAAGATGGACTGGGAAACTCGTGAGCAGATTGATTTGAAATGTGAGCAAGGATTAATAGTTTTGGCTGGTGTAAAATTGGACAAGTCCACAGCTCCGGCTGTGTTGTATCACAAGCTGCTGTTGGAGCAAGGTCCACACCCAAATATTTAAGTAAATTCTGGTCACGGGGAGGGGCCAGAGGAATGCAGAACACCTTTTCCAGGAACAGTAGGGGCAGGTAGACAAGAGAACTATTGATCAGTGAGTATCAGATCAGTTTTGGTGAAACTATTGGGGAAAATAGGGTGGAAGAAAATGGATCTTCATTTAGAGTGGGAGTCATGCAGAATGAATTTTATTGATTTTTTTCGAGGAGTTTGTTCACGTATTTTTATTTTCAGCAAGGCCTTTGACAAAGCCCCAGATGGGAGCTGATAAAGAAAGTAAAATCTCATAATATCAAGGGTAACTTGATAATTTTCTTTATGGCAGGAGAAAGAGGGTGGTTCTGGAAATTGTGTGAATTGATATCATTGTCCAGTGGTATGGTATACGGGTCAATGGTGCGACCCTTATTATTTGTGATGCTCATAAATAATGTAGATATGAAAGTGGAGGGTGTGGGGGAGTGTGGTATGTGAGTTTGTGCTTATCAAGTTACTGGAAGATAAAGATGGAATGGCCAGATAAGCAGATCAATGGCAGATGGAATGTAACCCTGATAAATATGAGGTGGTGCACTTTGGAAGAATGAACTAGACAGAGGATTACTCAATGAATGTCGTCACAAGGGATTGAGTGTAAAAGCAGGGAGGTTATGTTGCAGCTCTACAGGATGCTGGGGAGACCACACCTGTAGTACATATTACTTTGATCTCACAAGTTTAGAAACAAAATTCTGGCATTACAATGGAATCAGGAAGCTCACTAGGTTTGTTCCAGAGGTGAGGGGGATGGTTATGAGGAGACACTGAGTAGACTGGAATTATATATTGATTGGAAATTGAAAGAATGAGGGAGAATCTGATAGGAACATATATAATTGTGAAGGGAGTAGATAAGATAGAAATATAAAGGACATTTCCAGTAGTACATGAAACTAGGTCAAGAGGGCAAAGCCTCAAAATTAGATGGAGCATATTAGGACTGAATTGAGAAGCAACTTCTTGACCAAGAAGGTTGTAAAACTGTGGAATTCTTCACCTAGTGAAATAGTTGCGGCTTTGACATTGAATGTGTTTGAACTCAGATAGATAATGATTGAACAGTAAAGGAAATAAGAGTTATGGTGAGTGGAGGCTAAGTGGTGCTGACGCTGTGAAATGATTAAATATTATCTTATTGAATGGTGGCGCAGGCTTGAAGAGACAGATGGCCTTCTCCTGTTCCTAGTTTGTATGTTCTTATGCAATGGGTCAACATGAAATGGAAATCATTTTTGAGAAACTGACTGGTCAACACATTCAGAGAAGAAATGGATGCAATGCATTTAGATTTTCAGAAAGATTAGATTAGATTACTTACAGTGTGGAAACAGGCCCTTCGGCCCAACAAGTCCACACCGACCCGCTGAAGCTCAACCCACCCAGACCCATTCCATCTCCACTTACCCCATCACCTAACACGATGGGAAATTTACTTAACCTGCACAGTTTTGGACTGTTGCAGGAAACCGTAGCACCCAGAGGAAACCGACGCAGAAATGTGCAAACTCCACACAGTCAGCCTGAGGCGGGAATTGAACATGGGTCTCTGGCACTGTGAGGGAGCAGTGCTAACCACTGTACCACCGTGATCTTGATAAAGACTATGACCTAGTGTGCAAAGTCAAATATTATGGGATTGGGACTAAAATATGAACATGATTTTAAGACAGGAGAACTGACAGGAAACAGTGAGCAGGCAAAAAGCTATATGTTTTGAAGAGGAAGGATCATGGCGTGTCGCAGGGATGAGTGATTGGGCCCCAGCTATTCTCAATGCATGTCAAACATTTAGTTGAGGGAATCAAATGCAATATTTCACAGTCTGCTGACAGCACTAAACGATGTCGGATTGTGAGTGGGTGAGGAGGATTTAAAAACAAAGTTCCGAAGTGATTGAGACAAGTGGAGTGAATGGTCAAATATGTGGCAGATGGAGATCAATGGGGGTGGATGTGACGGTGTGCACTTTGATGGGCACAATAGTACTGCAACCTATCATTTGAAAAGGGATTGGATGAAACCGATCAATCTTTAAAGGGATTTATGTCTTTTCTTTTTTTTTCCTGTGCGCAGCCGTCCAAGTCCATGCAGTTCTGAAACCAGAAGCCAATGCTGGGAATGGCATTGGCACGCTGACCAGTGTACATAGACCCAGCAAGTGGGGAGCTGGAACATTGACACGGATCTGTATATCCTTGTACACCAGTCAGTGAAAGCAGTATTGCAAGAACAGAAAGCAGGCAGGAAGATAAATGGTGTGGACATTATTTCTAAGGGATTGACTGACAGGAGTAAGGGTGTCTTACTGCAGCTGTACAGGGCCTTGGTGAGAGCCCATTTTGAACATCGTGCGGTATTGTGTGCAATGTTGGTCTCCTTACCCAATAAAGGACAAACCTGACATTGAGGGAGAGCACTGAAGGATGACCAGACTGATCTCTGGGATGACAGGCTTGTTGTGAGTGCAGAGTTTGGGGCGACAGGGCCTGTATTCCATGGTGTTTAGGAAAATGAGTGAAGATCTCAGTGAAATATATACAACTCTGACAGGCTGAGACAGATTTGAAGCAGGGATGATAATTCCCCTGGCTTGGACATCTAAAACACGGGCCCACAGTATTAGGTACAGACAGTCTACTCTGCATTGAGATGAGAATAAATGTCTGCACTCAGTGTTGGTGACTCTGGGGATTTCTCTCCTACATGAGCCGTGGAACACAAGATACTGAATATATATAAGGATTTCTCGACATGAAAGGGATCGAGGGGCATCTGGAGTATGGCTGTCACAAGCTTTCAGATGTTAGGAAGGAGGCCTCTGCAGGGTCAACAGGACTGTGTTTCCCGTTCCATTTTCCGATAGTGAGGAAGGTGCAGGAAGTTCTGTCAGTTCTTTCCTTCCAATCCTTGGAGTAGTTTGATACAATTTTGTGCCTTGCTTTACCATTTTAGAGACCACTGAAAGGTTTGTCACATGCGTGTCCGTCTAGAGTATCTATTGGGCCAGACCAGGAATGCATAGAATTCACCAGGCCAGAATTCACTTCCTGAAAGTACATTGATGAAGCAAATTGGAGTTGGTAATCGACATTGATTTCAGCATCACCATTACTGATACCAGATTTTAGATCACGATATTTTATTAATTGTTATTAATTTCCATCAGCTGCCAGAGCATTAGCCTGGTCTGGATTAGTAATCCATTGACATTTCCACAACAGCACCAACTCCACGTAGGGACCTATTGGAACCACAGTGAGCTGGTTATTACTGTGCTGTTTGACAGATCTGTCAAAAAGAACTTCTATCAGTTTAACAATCCTGATGGGGCTGAGGGGGTGGTAAATGGTCAGTTTGTAATTATTCCCCTCTTAGGGGACTGGACATAGCTGAGTAATTTTCCACGTTGTCAAGAAGATGTCAGAGTTGGAGCTGGAATGAAACAGCTTTCCCAGGGACACCGCTAGTTGTGCAACACAAGTCTTCAGCCCTGTTGCAGGAATGGTGTCAGGGCCCATTGGCTTTGTCGTATCTACTGTGTTCACCTGTTTCTTATGTCACTTGCAGCGAATTAAATTGATTGAGGATGGGCATCTATGATTCTGTGGGCATCATGGTGAGGGTGAGGTGGATCATCCACTCAACATGTCTGGCGGAGTATCTTGCCAAAACCACATCATTATCTTTTACACTGCTGTACCGGACTGTTCCATTATTTATTATAGGGATAATAGTGGAGCCCTTTCCTCCATGAAATTGTTGAACCGTCCATCACCATTTATGCTGGAAGTGACAGTACTGTTGGTTTGTTGGTGTTGGGATCATTACACCCGCTCTATCAGATGTTAGTTCTACTGTTTGGAATGCAAGAAGTGAATTATGGTAGTTTTAACAGGTTGTTTAGGTACACATGATTGGGATACTGGCACGTTCACCTATACCTCACTGAACCATAGATCAACTTGGTTGGAATGGTAGACTGAGGGATTATCCCAGGAAATACATTACAGATTGTGCTTGAATATAATTTTGCTTCTGCTGCTGCTGTGGTCAACAAAACCACATCAATGTCAGGAATTCTCAATTTAAGAAACTTTGGAGAGTTAGATCATTTAAAGTATTTGCAGATGATTTTTGACTTGGAAATGAATTGAGTGCAATGAAGGACTTGTGATGAAGAAGGTGTGAAAAGGTCATTGACTCTTAGAATCGTACAATATGCAAACAGACATTTTGGCCCAACTCGTCCATGCTCACCTTGTTTCCTAAACTGAATGATTACTACATTTCTTCTTTTAGCACAGACTCCTACAAACCTTTCCTATTCATGTACACATTCAATTGTCTTTCATATGTTGTAATTGTATTCCCCAATGCCACTTCCTCTGACAGCTCGCTACATATACACACCACCCTCTGTGAGAAACAACTTTCCCATAGATCTCTTTTCAATGTCTTCCTTCTCACCTTAAACCTCTCCTCTCTGGTTCTGGACACATGCACCCGGAGCAAATGATCTAGTCTATTCATCCTATCCATGCCTCTCATGATGTAATAAGGGTCACCTCTCAGCCTCCAACGCAAAAGGCACAAAATCCCAGCCTATCCTTATATCTCAAAATTTCTCATCTCCGTCACATCATTTTAAATACTTTTGTCCCCTTCCCATTTTATAACATACTTCCAATAGCAGGGCGACAAGAATTGCACTCAGTGCTTCAAATGTGGCCTTGCCATTCTCTTGTAGAGACACAATATGATGGTCCAATTCCTACATTCAATGCTCTGACCAATGGAAGACAGATTGCCTTATGCCTTATTCATTGCCCTGTCAATCTTTGACTCCACTTTCACGGAACTACGTACCTGGACACTGGATCTCTCAGTTTGCCAACCCTCCCCAGCGCTACCATTTTCTGAATAAATCCTACACTCGTTTGTCTAACAAAATGCAATATATCACATTTATCTTCATGGGAAGCTCCATCGGCCAATCCTCAGCCCACTTGTCAAGTAGATCAAGATGGCTTTGTTCTTCCTTGTCCGCCATAACTCTAATTTTGTGGGTTTCATCTCAAAATTACTATCCACAGTTCCAAAGCATTTACAAAAACAATGAAGAACAGCAGCCTGGTCCGTGTGGCACAACACTGGACACAGTCGTCCAATTGGAAGAGCAAATCTCTCCGAGCATCCTCTGTCTCCTACGGTCAAGCCAGTTTTGCATATAATTGGATAGCTCTCCCTGATCTCCTGTGATCTAACTTTATTAACCAGACTACCTTGTGGGGCCTCACTAGCGTCCAGGTAGACAACGTATGCTGCTTTACCTTCATCTATCTTCCCAATCACCTCTACAAAAACTGCAATATAGTTCGTGAGACATGGATTCCCAGACATAAAGCCATGCTGAAAATCCCTATTCAGTCCTAGCCTTTCCAAATGCATGTGAATTCTGCCTCTCAGAATCTCCTACAAACACTTCTCCACCCTTGACATCAAAGTCACTGGTCTGTAGTTCCGTGGGTTTTCTTTGCAGCCAAATTACAAATAATGTTACAACATTAGCTGCCTTCCTGTCCTCCATCACCTCAACCGTGGCTGTCAATGATACATATGAGAAAGTCAAGAAAACTACGGGGTAAACCAGAAACTACGACAGAATCCTGGAAAAAGCACTGCAGGTCGGACAGCATGTGTGCATAGGAATCCGAGTTAATGTGTTCCAACATGGGGAACCCCCACCCCCCCATCCCGCACTAATTTAAACTTGCAACAGAGAAAAGATTTAACCTGTGCTGTAATCTGTAAAAATTCGGAAGGCCAATAACCATCCTAAAGGTCACTATTTAAAGTAAAATTTCGCAACTTTGTAAAAAAACGTCTATCAGAGAATAATAAACAAACGATTATTTGCAACTCCTTTCTCTGACTTATCTTTTACTTTCTCTTCTACAGTATTGGTCCGATAAGCACCCCCCCCCCCCCTACCCCCCACCCAATTAACATATACCGAAACATTCAAATTACAGAACCAGTCAGCTGTCGAATCTTCTCTTTGTATCTTCCCCTGTCTTTCTTCTCCTTAGAGTTTCTGTTTCACAGGCCAGTGATAAATAAAGGTACATTTCGGAGAGCTATTCTCCGGGCAGTCTGCAGATATTGGTGGCATGGCAGTTCTCATCTAAGTGTTTTTTTTTCAGCTTTCTACCCCAAAGCATCGGGTAAATTCATTTTTTTATAGTATTGCCAAATGCCAAATTTAAACTCGATTGTAGTTTAGCTTCTTGGGGCATAATTTAAACGGATTGATCAAATTTGTTTTTTTTTTGTCTCATAGCATCCCAGGTACTGCAAGGTGCTGGATCAAATGTTACTCTGTAAATTTTCCGTAACTCACTGTGCTTGTAAATCCTTAAACTCTCAAAGGGACAGTATCCTTTAAAATTTCATAACACTTTCTCTCTCAAAAAAGAACCATCATAATGAAAACACAGTCTCATTTGTTTTTCTATTTTTTATACACGTTACCATAACATATAGATAACGTAAATCTATGTTCTCCTTAACTTCTTCTCATATACCTATATTTAACATTGGATAAATACATATCTCGTCTAAACTTTATCAGTTAAATCTTTGAGATTGCATCTGCAATTACATTCTTATGACACGCTGCATGTAAGATGTTTAAGTTAAAAGTCTGTAACATAAGACTCCAGTGAAATAGTCTTTAAAGCGTACAAAGAATGTAAGCAGATTGGGGTCCGCGTACACAACCATCTCCTACACACTGTATATAATTCCACATTGAAATGTTATAACTCTAGCACCAAACTCAATAGTTCTTTCTCAATCATGGACTATTTTCTCTGGTGGATGTTGAGTTTCTTTGAAAAGTACGATTCCATGTCATCGTCCTGTAGCAGTACAGCTCCAACTCCTATGTCACTCGTGTCGATGGCAACTTTGAAAGGTGTTGAAGCATTTGGTGTAGCTGAAACTGGTTTGGTGGTCAATATTTCTTTTTAACGGTCGAATGCTTCCTGGCATTGTTCTGTCAACCAAAACTTTGTGTTCTGCTTCAGCAAGTCGGTTAACAGTGCCACTACACTGCTGATGTTTGGAATAAACTTCCGATAGAATCCACTGACTCCTAAGGAACGAAGCACCTTTTCCTTCGAGGCTGGCCGTGGAAATTCCTTGGAACTTTTGACTTCGTGTTCCATGGGGTCAACCTTCCATGACTGTTATTTTGTCCCAAGAGCATTACGTCTGCTTTCGCGAATTCAGTTTTGTTTAATTTTACTACCAGGTTTGTTTCTCGTATTCGTTCAAAAGATTCTGCCAACTGTATCAAGTGATCGTTCCAGAACTAACTAAACATCACTACATCGTCCAAACGGACTGCACAGTTTATTAATCAGGCCACAATTCTGTCCAGGAGTCATTGGAATAGGTTGGGTGTGTTCATCATTCCAAAGGGCATCACTTTGAATTGATACAGTCCATTTGGCGTTACAATTGAGAAATGTCTTTCACCATCTCTGATAAAAGTACCTGCCAAAAACTACGCATTAACTTCAACTTTGTGATGTAACTGACTTGTCCAACTTTCTCGATGCAGTCCTCCAATGTCAGTATTGGATATAAGTCTGATTTTGTAACAGTGTTGACCTTCCAATAATCCAGCCAAACTAAGATGATCGGCGAGCTCCACTTACTCTGGCTTGGTTCGATGATGACCTCATTGA
The DNA here is from genome assembly GCF_020745735.1 of Hemiscyllium ocellatum. Classification (NCBI taxonomy): domain Eukaryota; kingdom Metazoa; phylum Chordata; class Chondrichthyes; order Orectolobiformes; family Hemiscylliidae; genus Hemiscyllium; species Hemiscyllium ocellatum. The sequence continues at coordinate 33,795,199 of NC_083433.1, forward strand.
GCATGACCTTCATCTCCTTCTGGAACAATCTGGCTTTGAGAGGATTAAGACAATATGGATGTTGTTTTATCGAAACAGTATTCCCAAGTCTACTTCATGTACAATAGCATTAGTCATCCCTTATTATTCTTACATATGTCCTCATATTGCAAGGACAAACCTTTCAACTGCGTTCAATGCTCCTGAGACAGATAGTTTACTAATCTATCCCACTGCTCAAGGACCTCTACTTTTTTTTAACATATTTTGAGGCACGTCAAAATTCACAACATTTGGATTTGATTCCTCACTTTGTCGCGCAGTATCTAACGCCTGAATTTCCAATTCTTTCTCTCCTCTACATTTCAGGAGGAGATGTACGCACTCATTTCTAAGTGTAAACAGTGAGGTCTGCAGATGCTGGAGATCAGAGCTGAAAATGTGTTGCTGGTTAAAGCACAGCAGGTGAGGCAGCATCCAAGGAACAGGAAATTCGACGTTTCGGTCCAGAGCCCTTCATCAGGAATGAGGAGAGTGTGCCAGGCAGGCTAAGATAAAAGGTAGGGAGGCGGGCCTTGGGGGAGGGGTGATGGAGATGTGATAGGTGGAAGGAGGTCAAGGTGAGTGTGATAGGCTGGAGTGGAGTGGGGGCGGAGAGGTCAGGAAGAAGATTGCAGGTTAGGAGGGCGGTGCTGAGTTGAGGGAACCGACTGATACAAGGTGGGGGGGAGGGGAAATGAGGAAACTGGAGAAATCTGAGTTCATTCCTTGTGGTTGGAGGGTTCCCAGGTGGAAGATGAGGCACTCTTCCTCCAACCATCGTGTTGTTATGTTCTGCCGATGGAGGAGTCCAAGGACCTGCATGTCCTCGGTGGAGTGGGAGGGAGAGAGATAAAGTGTTGAGCCACGGGGTGGTTGGATTGGTTGGTTCGGGCGTCCCAGAGGTGTTCCCTGAAGCGTTCCACAAGTAGGCGGCCCGTCTCCCCAATATAGAGGAGGCCACATTGGGTGCAGCAGATGCAATAGATGATGTGTGTGGAGGTGCAGGTGAATTTGTGGCGGATATGGAAGGATCCCTTGGGGCCTTGGAGAGAAGTAAGGGAGGAGGTGTGGGCGCAAGTTTTACATTTCCTGCGGTTGCAGGGGAAGGTGCCGGGAGTGGAGGTTGGGTTGGTGGGGGGTGTGGAACGGACGAGGAAGTCACGGAGGGAGTGGTCTTTGCGGAATGCTGATAGGGGAGGGGAGAGAAATATATCCCTGGTGGTGGGGTCCGTTTGGAGGTGGTGGAAATGACGGCGGATGATACGCTGTATATGGAGGTTGGTGGGGTGGTAGGTGAGATCAGGTACTAACTCCATTCCCAGCCCCTGCCTAGGCTGTGCACTTTCCTGCAGATCTTCGGTTCTTGTTGGGGTTTCCTTTAATACTTTCACTAATGCCACTGGCTTACGTTATTTTACCACATCTTCTCCTACAATGTCTTTCTTAATGACCAGCACTGTGACCTGATGTATCCCATCTTATGTCAGTGAAAAAAACCTTTTACCAATGCCCTTATGAAACCACCGGCACTGAAAGTTTCTGTGTCCCACTCTAGGACAGTAAAAATGCCTGAGGCGTTTCACCAGCTTTCCATTCTCCTGGGCATCTTCTTTAACTTGTGGTAAACTCTTATTCTCTAATCTTTCTTTTATACTGTTGCATCTCCCCTTCTCGCAAATTCTACTCATCACAGGACGAAATTCTGGCTGGATGCTTTTCTTATGCAGCAACACGTATTCATCTGTTAATTCTCCTGCCCTTCTCAATTCCTGAACTTTCTGTTGCTTCACATGAATTCTTATCATCTCTGGAAGTGAGTTCTTCAACTCCTTCAGCAGAATAATCTCCATTAGAGCCTCACATGTCGTATTTATCTTTAAAGCAAGCATCCATCTATCAAAATGCCTATGTTTAGTTATTTCACACTCAACGTAAGTCTGACCTGGTTCCTCCTTTATGTTTCTGTACTGGCGCCTATATGTTTCTGGTACCAATTTGTGAGCACTTCAAATACTTCGCTTGATGTCTTCAGAATCTCTTAACTCCTCATCTGACAGCGGTGACTATACTTTACTCACCCTACCTGCCAGTTTATTCCGAGCTAGCAATCCCCATAAATCCTTGGAACATTCTATCTGCCTAGCCAAGTTTTCAATGAAATAAGATTAGATTCCTTACAGTGCGGAAATGGACCCTTCGGCTCAACAAGTCCACACCGACCTGCCGAAGTTCAACCCACCCATACCCATTCCCATACATTTATCTCTTCACCTAACACTACGGGCAATTTAGCATAGCCAATTAACCTGAGTTGAACATTGTTGGACTGTGGGAGGAAACGGCAGCACTCGGAGGAAACCTATGCAGACATGAGGAAGAATGTGCATACTGCACACAGACAGTTGCCTGAGGCGAGAATTGAACGCAGGTCTCTGGCGCTGTGAGGCAGCAGTGCTAACCACTGTGCCGCCCTTCATCTCTACTGCTTCAACATTTTTCTCATATAGTTGTATATATCACTATCTTCTTTTTTAATCTCCATCCTGTAAACTTGACTTTGCTGATTAAATCGCAACATCTCAAGTTCAAATTCTCTCTCTTTTTGCTCAGCTGCGAACCTTCTCTTTCCCTTTTCTCTCTCTCTCTCTTCTTTCTTGCTTTCTGTTTGTTTTCTCTCTTTCTCTCTCCCTTTGTTTATCTTTAAACTCAAATTTCCTCAGTAGTAATTTAAGTTTCTTTCACTATACTGCACCTGTCGGTTTCTCTGACACACCTTCGTGTTTGAGTAATTCCCTGACAATTTCAGCTTTACTGTTGTCCTTGGTTAAACACAAAACTATGTTCTTCGCTAATTCTAAAAGTTTGGCCGTTATCTTTCTTTCTAAACTTTCTTGGTAAATTTGAGGATCATCTTCAAACCTCTCTTAAAATTTTAAGAGCCATTTCTCTCACTTTTAATTTAACTAACCACAAGTTATCAAAAATAAACAAATTGTCTCCATGACATTTTATTTAAAGATCACAGACACTAACTGCAAATATTTTAATATACTGTGTTTTTTTCATTCCTCAAATCTATTCAAATCTACCCAGATCTCAGTTTGGATTTCTCTAATCCTGTTCAAATTGCGGACAAATGCCCCCAAACATTTACAACACAGGGTAGAACACCTCTCCTCATTTAAACCAGCCTCACAGAATACGTTCACCTCATGCCATAATCTCATGAGTTTTGAGAGGCAAATGTCCATTTACAGAGTCACTATTTAAAGTAAAATTAACAATTTTGTTATTTAAGTACGACAAAGGATAATAAAACAAACAACTACTTATAAATGCCTTCAGTTAAACGTATCTTTTCCCTCCCACTCTACAATACTGGTCTGATGAAACAAAAAAAACAATTAAGGTTCACAAAAATATAATCGTGTTTCAAAACCAGTCAGCTTTGTCGATTCTCCTTTGCAATTTTTGCTCTGTAGATTTTATTCACGGTCAGCTTCCATGTTCTGCTGAGCAAACTTCTTATAGACAGGTACCTTCAGGAAGCTCTTCAGCCCGCAGTCTATTTTTGTGGATGTTTTTGGCAGTTGGCCCCCTAAATAATCAAAATGTCCAGTTTTATATCTCAAAACGTCGAATCATTTCATTGATTTTGATGTCATCAAATACATTATATTTCAAACTCAATTTGATTTCAGTATGTTGGGGCATAAGTTAAACGGACTGGTCGAATTTGAATTGGTTTTTGTTCTAGAACATAGAACATAGAACAATACAGCACAGAACAGGCCCTTCGGCCCACGATGTTGTGCCGAACATCTATCCTAGATTAAGCACCCATTCATGTACCTATCCAATTGCCGCTTAATGGTCGCCAATGATTCTGACTCTACAACTCCCACGAGCAGCGCATTCCATGCCCCCGCCACTCTCTGGGTAAAGAACCCACCCCTGACATCTCCCCTATACCTTCCACCCTTCACCTTAAATTTATGTCCCCTTGTAACACTCTGTTGTACCCGGGGAAAAAGTTTCTGACTGTCTACTCTATCTATTCCTGTGATCATCTTATAAACCTCTATCAAGTCACCCCTCATCCTTCGCCGTTCCAACTAGAAAAGGCCGAGAACTCTCAACCTATCCTCGTACGACCTATTCTCCATTCCAGCCAACATCCTGGTAAATCTTCTCTGCACCCTCTCCAAAGCTTCCATATCTTTCCTAAAGTGAGGCGACCAGAACTGCACACAGTACTCCAAATGTGGCCTAACCAAAGTCCTGTACAGCTGCAACATCATCTGTCCAATCGTCCAATCTGTTTCTCCACATCTCTGCTGCTATTGGGGGGCCTATATTAAACACCCAACAAGGTGACTGCACCTTTCCTATTTCTGACTTCAGCCCAATCTACCTCCAAAGGCAGATCCCCCTCAAACTTCCTTTCTGCAGCCGTTATACCATTTCTAATTAGCAATACTCCCCCCCCCCGCCTTTTTTACCACCCTCCCTAATCTTACTGAAACATCTGTAACCAGGAACCTCCAACAACCATTCCTGTCCCTCATCTATCCACGTTTCCCTGATGGTCACAACATCGTAGTCCCAGGTACTGATCCACGCCTTAAGTTCCCCACCTTATTTCTGATACTCCTTGCGTTGAAGTATACACACTTGAGCCCATCTCTGTGTTCCCTGTCAGTGCTACCTTCTCCACAGCCTCCCTACATTCTTGGACATCCTGACAAACAGCTAGCTTACTTGCTGAACTATAAGTCCGGATCCCATCCCCCTGCCAAATTAGTTTAAACCCCCCCCCCCGAAGAGTGCTAGCAAAGCTACCCCCCAGGATATTGGTGCCCTTCTGGTTCAGGTGCAACCCGTGCTGTTTGTACAGGTCCCACCTTCCACAGAATGCAGTCCAATTGTCCAAATACCTGAAGCCCTCCCTCCTGCACCATCCTTGCAGCCACATGTTCAACTGCACTCTCTCCCTATTCCTTGCCTCACTGTCACGTGCCACCGGCAACAACCCTGAGATGACGACTCTGTCTGTCCTAGCTTTTAGCTTCCAGCCTGTGGCAACTGTTCTGTGTTCTGTGGCAACTCAGCCTCACTATTGATTTCGCGGTCAAATGTTACATTTTAACTTCTTTCAGAACACTTTGTCCCAGCTTCCAGTCTCTCTTAAAAGTAGCATATACCTCTACACGTTCATAACAATATCCTTTATGTGCCCTGCATAGATTTCCATAAATTTGATCAACTTCGTAAGTTCACATAATAGTCGTTTCTGTTCCAAAAACGGACCCATTTTCTCTCATTCCTCCTTTATCTAAATATATATTTCCAGTTATCATTCCACTTATTTACAATGTTCCTGGTATTCTTCGACAAAGTAATGCATTTTGCGTGAGATAAAAGAATGTGATGTAATCACATTCCCATATGAAGGATTGAACGTGCAGCATTTCCAAACTTTGTGATATCAAAAGTGATGTAAAAATCTCCTTTATTCATGAATTGGGAAAGTGAACAAGTGATGTTCATGGACTGAACAGCAGTAATTTAATGAAACTTTACTGGCATTATTGAATGACCAAATATTTAGTTTTCTCCCTAGAGTTTAAATTTAGCTGTTTTCCTTTTTTTCAATTCGTTTTTATCAATATGCACTCATCATCGGTGACAAAACCAGAAGTTGCTTGGAACGTTCAGTAGTTCTGGCAGTATCTTCTGTGAGGAAGCAGATCCAACATAACGTAGAGGGATAGGTCTGGGTTGTTTATTTTTTTTTGCCAATAGTTGTCGGTTAGATGCAGGAGTCAGGGGTAAATGCAGAGTAATAGAGTAGGGGAGTGGGTCATGGTGGGTTACTCTTTGGAAGGTCAGCGTGGACGTACTGTGTGAAATGGCCTGTTTCCCCACCGTGGGGATTCTACGGTTGTATGATTTCTTCATAAAAAGGGCAGTCGGTGCCAGGATCAAGAATGTCTCTGAGCATGCGCTGGGCATATTGAAGTGGTAGGGTAAACAGCCAGCCGTTGTGGTTCACATTGATTCCAATGACATCAGTAAGAAGAAGGAAAGGTCGAAAGGTCCTGCAAAGAATGTTCAGGGAGTTAGGGGTAACTTTAAAAGAAGGATCTCCAGGGTTTTAATCTTTCGATTACTCCCTATACCACCTGAAAGTGAGACAAAGAAGAGGAAGATAGTATGGTTGAATATGCGGCAAAGAGCTAGTTTGGGCGGATTGTTTCTGATTTTTGAATGATTCGAATCACATCCAGTGCACGTAGGAACTGTACAAAAACAAAGTATGCACGTTAACTGGAGTGACCCTAACATCCTGGAAGGGAGGTGTGTTAGTGAAGATTTAAACTAATGATACAGGAGGCTGGGAACCAAAGCAGCAGGTCAGAAACTGAGCAGAAAGTAAAAGTTAGTCGAATAAACAGGCAGAGTCAGTTTAATGACCATGCTGAGGGATGAAATCATAACAGTTTAAAAACTCTGAAAGTGGTCTGATCATTAATCTGTAAACTGTAGAAAATACTTCCTATTTCTAAATGTATTTGGTTTTCAAATATTTCCAGATTTATATTGCCTCCCCAAAAATGTGATGATGGTGCAGAGGTTTGTTTTGTGATCCAGGTTCCCAGTTTCTCATGCTTCAGTTTCATTGAAATAATTCACTGTTATCCCATTCAACTCACCAAGGTGCTGAAACACCGATACATTTTCCCAACTATGATCCAAAGACCAATACTTAGAAAGAACAAAGAATAAAGACAATTTACAGCCCAGGAACAGGCCCTTCGGCGCCCCAAGCCTAAGCTGATCCAAATGTACTGTCTAAACCTGTCGCCCAATTCCTAAGCATCTGTATCCCTCTGCTCCCCACCTACCCATGCATCTGTCTAGACGCATCTTAAATGAATCTACCGTGCTTGCCTCTATCACCTCTGCTGGCAACACGTTCCAGACACCCACCACCCTCTGTGTGAAGCAATTGCTGTGTATCCCCCTTAAACTTTTCACCTCTCACTTTGAAAGCGTGACCTCTCGTTATTGAATCCTTCAACCTGGGAAAAAGCTTATCTCCATCTACCCTGTCGATATCCTTCATGATTTTGTAAACCTCAATCAGGTTCCCCCAATCTCCTTTTTTTTCTGAAAACAAACCTAAACTACTCAACCTCTCTTCACAGCTAACACTTTCCATACTGGGCAACATCCATGTAAACCTTCTCTGCAACCTCTCCGGTGGCTATTCCTCTATCAAAATGATTTTCAGTTTTTAGAACTGCTAAAGGGGATTGTCTCTCTGAGGAAAATGGCAGAGCAATAAATTTTTGGACACTTGGGATGATTCTCATGTTCGACAGCATTTGAGAAAATATAGTAGAATTATTGCTACAGTGGGCTCTTCTGTCCGGGGCATCAACAGGAGATTTTGTGGCGGTGACCATAGCTTTAGGATGGTTTGTTGCTTTCCCTGTGCTAGGATTAAGAACGTCTCACAACATTTCAGGAACATTGTTAAATGGGGAGGTTGAGCAGTCAAAAGTTATAGTTCATATTGGTATGAATGATATTTTTAGGGAATGATTAAAACAGTACAGAGGTTAAATTTAAGAGTTGACTTCAAAGATTAGAAATAAAACCTTAAAAGTAGTAATTTCTAGTTTACTCCCAATGCCAAACTGAACCGAGAGGGAGCAAAAGGTTAAAGGAGAAAAATCGATGGCTGAAGAGCTACTGTGTTGTTGACGGATTTAGTTTTTTGGGAGATTGGAATCTATTTTAAAATAGAAAAGACCTGATCAGAAAGGATTGGTCTAATCTAAACTGGAAAGCAACCAACATCTTAGCAGGGAGATTTGCTCCTTCTATTTGTGGAGACGTTATATTGATAGAGACAGCAAGGGAGAGATTCCAAGTAGCATTACAAATGGTAGGATAAATGGGAAAGTTTATGAATGTGAGGAGAACATGTCAATTAGCAAAGAAAGACGAGAGAGTCAAAAATTAATAGTAATTCTGAAGCACGAAATTCCAGTTATTCCAATGTAAGGGGTCTCAGAGGGAAGGCTGATGAACTCAGGACATATTTAAGAACATGGGGCTGGGAAATCATATTTATCATAGAAAGTTGGTTGAGAGATGTTCAAGTCCAGAGTGTAGTGTTGGGAAAGCACAGCAGGTGAGACAGCATGTGAGGAGCAGGAAAATCGATGTTTTGGGCAAAAGCCTCTAATCAGGAGTGGGTTGTTGAAGGACTTTTGCCTGAAACATCGATTTTCCTGCTCCTCGGATGCTGCTTGACCTGCAGTGCTTATCCAGCACTACACTCTCGACTCTAATCTCCAGCATCTACCACCCTTACTTTCGCCTGAGAGATGATCAAGACTGGCAATTCAAGGTTCCAGTGTAATTATCATAGGAAAGATAGAAAAAGTCATGCAGTGGGCAGGGAGGAGGAGGACTGCCATTTTTGATTAAAGAATAAATTATTGCTGTAACTGGGGAAGATATTTCTGAAAAATCATCCAGTTAAAATATGTGAGTAGTATTAAACATAAGAAATTAAATATCACTTTGATATTTGATTGTCTCATATGTGACAAATTGTCCAGTGAAAATATATTCATAGAAATTAAAAATAAGAATGGAAAGAACACGTTGATGGTATTGTACCATATGCTCTCCAACAGTAAGAAAGAAATTGAGAAACAAACATGCAGCGAAATCTCGGATATATGTACACTTAATAAGGTTATAATAACGGCGGATTTTAACTGACTGGGACTACCACAGTGTTAAAGGGTTGGATGGTGAAGAATTTGTCCAATGTTTTCATGAAATCTTTCTTCATCAATATGTAGATGATCCTATTAGAGAAGGAGCGAAACCAGACCAACTTTTGTGCAATAGGCAGGGCAGGTGACTGAAGTAAATTGAGGGAATATTTTGGATCTTTCAATCATAACTCTATTAGTTCCATAATGGTATTGGAAAAGAATAAGCCTTTCATGATTTTGTTTTAATTGGTGTATCATAAATTTTAATGGCATGGGCCAAGGAATTTCCAAGTTTGATTGAAGTAGACTATTGGCAGGTAAAACGACGTCTGACAAGTGGGAGGCATTCAACAGCATGACGACAAGAGTTGAGAGGCATTATGTTCCTGTTAGAGTGAAGGGTAAGGCTGGCAAGGTTAAGGAACAATGGACAACTACAATCATTGAGGTTTTATTCAATATTCAAAGAAAATCTTACTTTAGATATAGACGCTTCATTCAGTTGAATAAAGTTAATCAATATAAAGAGTGTGGGGCATTATTTCGAGAGAAATCAGGAAAGCAAAAAGGAGATATGAGATAGCATGGCCCAAAAAGTTTAAGGATAATCCAAAGATATTGTGCAACTACATTAAGAGCAAGAGGGTAACCACGGAGGAGGTAAAGCTGCTCAAATATCATGAAGGATATTGATGTATTGAACCCAGGAGATGGGGAATAAAATCATCCCAATCTTGGTGCATCTGACAGCAGCAAACGCATACTAGTATCTGCACCTCGCATTCATCCAGATTGAACTCTCTTTGCTATTTGTCGGCCTATTGCCCCATTTGATCAAGATCCTTTTGTAATTATAGAAAACCTTCTTCACTGTCCACTGCGCTGCCAGTTTTGGTGTCATCTGCAAACTTACTAACTATGCCTTCCATTTCCTCATGCAAAACATTTACGTAAATGACAAAAAATGAAAACCTCGAACCAACCTCTGTGGGTTACTGCTGGGCACAAGCCTCCAGTCCAAAAAGCAACCGCCCACTATTACTCTCTGTTTCCTGACATTGCACTAATTGAAAGTTCTGGAGAGAAACACCACAGTTCTGGAAGTATCGGGGCAGAGAAAAATGGAATTAACTTTTTTTTGAGTCCAATGTGACTTATTTAGAACAGGTTCATATCAGATTCGATATGTTAACTCTGTGTCTCTGCCCAAATACTGCGTCATCTGTTACATTTATCCATCACTTTGCACTTGCATTTCAGATATCCACTCTCTCTAATATTTTGCTTTATTGTTTGATTGGTCTAGATGTTGAACCCGGTTATATTTGGACAATATGCTCCATTCCTGTTCCCATTACTTGTGCCAGTGACACATGTATCACACTGGATTCGGTTCCTTCTTTAAGTTCTGGAAAAAAATGCGTGGATCACATCAAAGTTATTTTGATTTAAAATGCCTTTGAGATACAGCTACACTTGAAGAAAAAGTAGGAATAGTTTATTAATTATGACATTGTCTTTGCGTTTTATGACCAAAATTGTCTCCTCAGACTCTGAACATTTTCAATACGTTCCCTGCATAATTTCAGCAAAGGTGGTTGCCATGCAGCCCATCATCTCTGTATCAGCTCAGTATGAACTGTATGCTCACGCTTACTCTGCTGTAACTCTCTGTAACCCCACACATTTTGTTATTTGTGTCTGTTTTTATTTCTGAATATCCCGTCCAGTTATAAACAATATTAACAACCTGTGTAAAATGTGATTAATTAGTCTATATATGAAATATTATTCTGCTCATCACATTTACAATTATCCTGTTCTATTCACATTTTCGTTCAGCATTCCATGTACAAAAGGGCATCTGTTCTCTTGCTCTGCATTGCATTTCATTCCATTTGTCAGAAAGAGTGATGGTTGAACACTCGTGACTGTGACATATTACTGTACTTCCCTCAGGTCTCCTCAGTCACTGGCACCAGTCCTTCCTGTCTCATAACCATTATCATTTTCATTCCGTCACTGACTCATAAATCCAGGACTATTTTATAGATATTTTTTATTGAAAAAAAAATAAATTTTTAAAACATTTTTACAAACTTACAAAAAGACACAAACAAATATATATACTATTATACCATTTAATATTAAATAAGTAATTATCAAAACACAATAAACACATAAAAAACAGAAAGATAAAAAAAACTCAACTAGGAACTAATCTAACCTATTGGTATATAGAAATAATAGAATATTATGACTATATTAATTCAGAATGAATTAACATCAAGTCATAATATAACCGATATTCGTACGGGATTCCTTTCCCAGGGGGTCCTAGACCAACCAGAACCATTACCTCACGTAGATAAAAGCCTCTGATAATATGGCCGAAATATCAGTATCTATTTGTTCAGGAAGGGCTGCCATATTGTATGGTGCACCATATTCTTAAGGAAGTCAAGGGGAATACATTCCATGATTAACCTGTGCTAATTCGAATGTCCTGGGCTACCCTCAGCTACCCAATTTACTAAGATATCTTTCCTTGCACAAAAGGAGGGAATGGAAAATAATTTCCTCTCGTGCACAGCCAGGGAGGGCAGGTTCGAAAAGCCCAGGAAAAGCGATAATAGATCTACTCCAATTTCCGCTCTCAACATTTCTGTCAGCGCATTTGCTACTCTGGTCGTTTATTTACGGAACCTATGATATGTCCATAAGCAGTGTGTGAGAGTGCCCACTTATATTTTACATTGAGGGCAAATTGGAGATGTTCCTGCCCTAAATTTTATCAGTCATTCCAGTTCTATATGAGCCCTATGGCGTAACTTTAATTGAATAACTTGGGTTCTATTACAAATGGAGAACTTTCTGGCATTTTCTCAGATGTTGTCCCACATTTCTAAAGGGATTTCCAACCCCGATTCCTGATTCCATATTTTCAACAATTTTTCCATATCTTTTGATACTTCATTCTGTAATGAGTGATAAAGAGTGCTGACCGAGGGTGAACCCATTGGCCATAACACTGTTCTTTCCCTGTCTGATTTATAAGAGCTATCCAATAATGTGGTCTTCTTCTGTGTACAATCGCGAATTTGGAAATCTCGAAAAAGGTCACCATTAGGCAGTCCAAAGTTCTGGTGCAGCTGTTCAACTGACATCATAACCTCCCCATTGAACAGATCCCCTAAGCAAGAGATATCCCTGGACCTCCAGGTTTTAAATGTAGCGTCTGCGTACCCTGGTTGAAAATCCCATGCTCCCACTATAGGTGTATAAGGTGAGGTTTTTTTTGTGAATTACCTTCGTCATGCCACATTATCTTCCAAGCATTAATTGTATTTAGGGTTTTTATAATGATCCATAATGACTTTCATCTTATCTAAAAATAAGAGATTAATGAGGGGGCACTTTGCTTGAGAAGCCTCAATGTCCAGCCAGATTGATTGCGGGTCACACGAGACCCAATCGGCTACGTAGCTTAATAGAGAACTCAGCTGATACTTTCTAACGTCTGGAAAATCCAGTCCTCCCCTTGTTTGTGGAAGCTGCAGCTTCTTTAATTTAATAAAGGGCCATCCAAATGAAAGAACCAACCCAAACGTATAGTTTACACAATTCCTGGGCAACATCACAGAGAGCATTCACATAGGGTATAAGATACTAGACAAAATATTCATTTTAATTAGAGCTGTTCTGCCAAACCAAAATATCGGGAGATTCACCCCCCCCCCCCCGACCAGCGTTGAAGTTCCTGCCTTATCCTCTCTAATAGGTGCACAAAATTGACTTTGTACAGCTGTCCAAACACTGAGGTGATAAAAATCCTGAAATATAAAAACTCTCCAGAGACCACCAAAAGGGAAAGTGAGATTCGTCTGATAAATTGGACATACTAGCGAAACCACCCATTTGCATGGCCTCCAATTTTATGAAATTGATCTTGTAACCTGAGAATGCACTGAATAAATTAATTACTTGGATCAAGCGGGGCACGGATATCAAAGGATTACTAAGAAAAAGGAGAACATAGTCTGTGTTAATGGTCATTATATTAAAATCAGCACGTATAGCTTCTGCTAGTGGTTCAATTATTAGCGTGAATAATAACGGTGAGAGAGGACATCCCTGACGACAGCTGTTACCCACACTGAAGCTCTCCGAGCATAAACCATTAGTAATCATGACTGCTTTGGCGTCGTTGTACAATATTGAGACCCATTTGGCGAATACCTCTCCGACACTAAACTTTTCCAGTGTGTAAATCAGATATGACCATTCAACCTGATCGAATGCCTTATCCCCATCTAAAGCGACTACTATTCCTGGTATTCTTTCCTGATGACAGAATTGGATCACATTTAAAATACTTCTAATATTATTAGATGGTCTACGGCCCTTAATAAACACTGCCCGATAATCTTTTATGATGTGGGGTAAAACCGTCTCCAGCCTTAATGCTAATGTTCTAGGAAGAATTTTAAAATCTACATTTAGCAAAGATATTGGTCTGCATGATGTGCAGTCTTCTGGGGCCTTTACTTTTTTAAGGATGAGAGAAATATTTGCTTCTCTTATTGAAGGTGGGAGGCAGTCCTGACTATATGAATGATTATATATGTCAATAAGTGGACCAGCCAGTACCCCTACAAACCCTTTCTAAAATTCAGCCTGGAATCTATCTGGGCCAGGTGCTTTACTGCTCTGAAGCTGTCTGATTTCATCAAGTACTTCCTAGGTTGCCAGGGGAGCATTCAGGACAGACACCTCTTTTGGGATTAGGTCCGGAAAGGTTAGGCTTTCAAAAGAGGACTCCATCTACTTAGCTCTGTCTTCACAATCCTGTGATTTATACAGATCAGAATAAAATTTTCTGAAGGCTGTATTGATCCTTTTCCGGTCATGAGGCAAAGTACCAGCACTTTCCCTAATGGACATGATAGCTTGAGGGGCCTTTTTTATCCTTGCGAGATATGTTAGTTATCTACCGGGCTTATCACTGTATTCATATGATCTTTGTTTTGCAAATAATATTTCCTTTGTTGTTGTTTGGGTAAGTGCAGTATTCAGAGCTGCCCTAAGGGCTGCAATTCTTTGTAATTTAGCAATAGAGGGCCTATCAACGTATGCTGTCTCAGCTGCCTTCAAATGAGCCTCGAGTAGATGCTGTTGTTCTCCCTTTTTTTTCTGGTTTGCCGAGTATGAAATTATGAGACCACATGCATAAATCTTTATGGTCTCCCACATCATAGTCGGTTACTGCCCGTGCCTGAGTTAATTTCCAAAAAGGTTTTGAATTCTTCAGAGAAATGTTTTACGAATTTACTATCCATCATTAAGAAGGAATCCATATGCCAATGTCGGGGGCTTGTCTCAACGTCCCGAGTGTTAACTTCCATATATACTGCAGCATGATCAGAGATTTTTATATTACCTGTTTTGCAGGATAATATGGAGGTCAGAAAGGATTAAGGAGCAAAAAGACATAAAAATTCTTGTATGACACTTACGTGGGTTAGAGTAGAAAGAAAAGTCTCCGCCCTGCGGATGAAGGCACCTCCACAAATCTACTAACCCTAACTCCTTATTTAAATCTGCCAATTGTCTGGATCTAAGAGATATACCCACAGTGCTCATGGACATCCTGTCTATCTTTGGTCCATAGTACAATTACAATCCCCTTCTGTAATTGTGTGATCATCCCCAAAAGCCATCAGTTTGGAGAATGCTTCCATTATAAATTTGAACGAGTGTACCAGGGAGCAACAAAGATTCAAAATTCCATATTCCTCGACATTTATGTGGGCTTTAATCCGATTATACTGCCCAGATTAATCTTTTATCTGACTTTAGATTTTGACAGGATGGTTCTTCCGAATGAGAATGACTATTCCCCTACTTCTGGAACTAAAAGATAAAAAGAAGGCCAAATCAAATCCTCCTTGTTGTAATTTTAGTGCTCTTTATCCAGTAAGTGTGTCTCCTGTAAGAGATCTATATCAAACCTTTCATTTGTGAGGTTTAGTAGTATTTTCTACCATTTGTTTGGTGAATTACTTCCCTTGACGTTCCAGGTGCATCAGCTAATTGAACGACTAACCATGATCATCCAGGCAAGACCAAGACCCCCGGGAGGAAGAACCCCACCCAAAACACTCAAGCTCAGACCACAGAAAATTCACACAAGTAGAAATAATTTAACACATTAACGGCACTATAGTTAAAAACTATTTCTAAATAAGAAAAATATAAAACACGTTTAAAAGTAGAATTCCCCCTTGTTCCCAGGGGCATCACTACCTGTCAATAAACCCATTGTATCCTCTCCCAACCAGCGCCCGCCCTCGACCTAGGCACCACATAATAGAGTAAATAAATTCATGTGTACCATAAAACCAAAGTTAAAAGTGAGTTCCCACGCCCATTATCACGTGACTACGTTTAGTAAAGATAATGCAAAGTATAAACATTTAAAACTATAATGCTACAATCCTGGCAAGTAATTAATCACTAAGTATGATTATAGAAGGTGAAAAGAAATCCTGTTCTAAAAAGAAATGAGGAAGGACAGAGCAAACCCCTCCACTCCCCTCCCCTCCCACCGACACACGAATCAACTAAGCTACCCGGCCTGTAAAGAAATAAGAAAATCACATAGTGGAGAACAAATAAGACCTCCTCCCTACCCCCTGGAGGCGATATTAAACAATAAAGGGGATGAAAAGGGAAATAAAAGGTAAACCGAGGTGGGGGGAGGATGGGAAGGGATGGAAAATAGCATCATTAGCCATACAGTTTAATTCTAACAGTCTATTTAAGAGAGTCCAAGCATTCTTTACCCTTCTCCGGTGATCCAAAGTTATAAACGGATCCTTCACGGCTCTAGCACAGCGTTGCTGTGTCAAGCAAGGAATATTGGATGTTTAAGTCTCTCAGACGCTTCTTCACCTCGTCAAATGCCCTTCTTTTGCGGGCCACAGTTGGAGAAAAATCCTGAAAGGAGGCAGGTTCATTGGGGACATTTAAGAGACTCCTGGACATGCATATTGTCACAGAAATTTGGGGGTGTATACATAAGGATCAGTGGTCGGCACAACATCGTGCGCTGAAGGGCCTGTTCTGTGCTGTACTGTTCTATGTTCTATTTTCTTTTTGATATAATTGCTTTAACCTTTTATCTTTCTGCTGTAACTCAATTATTTTAACTGAGCTCTAAATATTTGAACTCCTCCAAATTAATTGTCTCTCGAAGAACATCATAGGTTTTCTCTCTTTTTAAAGCTCTTATCCATCCATCAAAATTAGTTTGTTTCATACTTTCAAACTCAATATGGGTTTGACCAGGATCCCTCCTTATATTCCTGAAGGTTGTCTGTCTGATTCTGGCACAAACTGAAAATGTGTTGCTGGAAAAGCGCAGCAGATCAGGCAGCATCCCTGGAGCAGGAGAATCGACGTTTCGGGCATGAGCCCTTCTTCAGGATTCTGGTACAAGGTCATATGCACTTTCTTTACCTCCTGATACTCCCCAGATCTCTCCTCTGATAGTGTTGTGAATACCTCACGAACTCAACCTACAAAGTTTGGTTTGGATCAACAATACCCACAAGTACATTACAAGTGTTCAGCCATTTTTTGAAATTAAATGAAAAAGATTTCCATATCCAATACATCACTTTAGGCAAGGCGTGAATATACTTAAAACGTTTCTCACCAGGCTTTCGACTACCATGGGTTTGCTCATCCTCAGTCTGCTCCTTACTAAGCTCACCTTCAGCCTTCATCTCCATCTTTTCAAGTTGACTTTCCATTCTGAGTGCCCATCTCTGAAGCTCAAATGCTCTCTCCTTTTCTTTCTTTCCGCGGAAGCTATTTGGTATTTTTTCTCTTTCCTCTGCTAAACCTATTCGTTCCCTTTCTCCCTCTTCTGATTCGAGTCGTAACTCAAACTGCTTCATTTCTGCTTCTAACTCAAACTGTTTCTTTTTGCGATTGGCGTTTAGTCATCTCCACAGATGCTGATGGAGTTTCCAGCAAATTGAAATGCTGAACTACTGCTGCTATCATTTCATCGTTCCTCACATTAGGAGGTAGCTTCAACTCCAGCTCGTCTATTAATTCCCGCAGATTTGACTTATGTGCATTTTGTATACACCCCCCCCCCCAAACAAGGTCAATTCTTCCACCTCCAAAACATCCTTAGTAACTGCAAGAGCCATTGCTATTCAAGTTCTGTTTCCCTACCAAATCAACACACGAAATAAAACACACTAATACTTGCCACTCACCGCCGAAATCGCACAAAGGACCCCCAATCTGTTATGGAGCAGGCCCGACCCCTCGAAACATTTTAAAGCATGTATCCCATACTTTAGCTTTGCTATCTGTTGAAGGTTATTATATAGTGGATATTCCCAGAATTAATTAACTGGTCAGAATGCCGAGTTGGGAACAAACAGACTTTATTTAACAAATTATAGAATGAAACACAACGAACAGAAAATAGAATACCTGAATATGTTATCCTATCTAACCCTGACAGGTTATCCCGTCTTCAGAATGCTGTTCCAAAATACTTGCAATAACCCCAGTAAACGTATAGCTTTGCACAAAGAATAAAACTGACAAAAAGGCTAACAGATTATAAAGTCAGAAGGCCAGAAGGAGTTGGAGAGCATCCAGTTACAATGGTGACCCTGACTCAACTAACCCCAGAACTGCTCCGACCTGTCCAGCTAGTGAGCTGGCCACGTCCTCTTGATTATACAAGTTTCTGTTTAAAAACTTGAAAGTCTTGTGACTGAGGCATTATCTGTTATGTATAAACAAACGTACCCCAATGAATCTTTCAAAATTCTGGTACGTTGAAACCTTAGATTGTTTAGGTCCTCTTTAAGGAAAAAACGAAGAACAATGTAACGTTGTAAAAGGACCGACTTTGTGACTACATGCCACGTTTGGTTTTGGACTGCAGTCAAAAAAATGAAGTCCTATTGATTTGAAGCCGATTAAATGTACAAAGGCATTTGTCAGTTTACATAAAACTGTGCTGACTCGCATTGTGTGTTGAAAATACCAAGCTGTCCCATTAGTGCAAGCAGAAGAATGTCCAGTCAGATCCATACTTTCAGTTTATTGGAGTGCTAATATGCCCACTCAAAATTTGTTGGTTGGTACCTGTTCTAGTCGAGGAGATATCAGCACAATAACAACATTTAGATTGTTGTTATTGTGGTGGGAGGTTCAGGTGGATATAGCATTGCAAACGGACAAGACTGCAGAATCATCTAGCCTGCTGTAAGACAACATCCATCCTTTTCCCTCACAACGAACTTCAGCAGAGCAATTGGTGATGGGAGATGTGACCAATAGCCAGCAATGTCAACATTCAATTGAATCCACTTGTTATTGTGAACTAAAGGTACCATACCAAAATGAGGTAACTGGATCTCTTTGTTTACTGACTGTGACTGATGTCAGTCTCCATGGACCCTAATTGTGTCACTGGACGGTTTCCCTCTTCTATTATTAAGGGACTTCTTGCAAAGCATTACCCCATTATAGCTGCAGATGTATCACCTCCTACTCTAACAGGGATCAGCAGCTGCACAGACAGGGAGACAAGAGATCAGAGTCTGAGAATAGGCGGCAAGTTCCAGCAATATATCAGAATCTGAGAACAATAGACTGGAATGTTCCACCAATGGATCAGAATCTGAGAACAGTAGACTGGAATGCGGTAACAATGGATAGGAGTTTATTCTGGAATCATTACTATCTTACCTGGTTTGGGCACATGTTATCATATCGGATACTAGGTGTACTGCTGATTATTCAGGTGGGCTATTATCCCATGCTCGCTATTGTTGGTGTTCCTGGTAAGTCTCTCCATCTCTATCTATATATTAATCCCATGAGCCATGGTGAACTTCATTTTATTTCTGTTATCTATATTTGGCAAGAATGGAAACTATTGTCTTCAGTTTCACATGCAAATGCATTTATTATCGCAAATTTCGGGACTGGCTACATCCCAGCCCTCACAAACATCTGAGAACAAGACTGATCACAATCCCAAAGTACCAATTTACCATGAATTGATTTATGTCTTGGCATTCTCTCCATCACCAAACCTACCCACTACCAGCTCCATCATTTCCCCAGTCCACAGCTTGATATTTGTGTGGTCACTATATAAACCATTATCTATGCCTCGGTAAAATTCAGACTCCATGGTTCCAGCTCTCTCCTAATCACACTTTCTGTTACAAATGTTTCTTTCACAACCTTGTTATTATCTCTAAAGTAAATCCATGACAGGGATAGTGTGTCAGAGAAGTAACATTGCTGGACATGTAATTCCGTAGCCTAAGTTACTATACTAAAGACACTGCGTAAATCCTACCTCAGAGCATGTCAGAAATTAAATTCAAATGAAAGGAATTAAAAATAAATGTGAATTTTCCCAAAATCAATCATAACACCAGCAGCACCTTGTCGCCAAGTTTACCTATTCCATTGTTTCCTTTGGTTAAGAAATCTAACATTATTGTCTAGTCGGGCTTAAGACTGAAGTCAGATTCACAGCAATGTACTTGGCTCTGTACTGCATGAAAGAATGACCTCACAGGAAAGGGTATTTAGTGAAGTCAACAAATGCTGCCCCTGTCAGCGACGCCAACATCCCATTTAATAACAAAATTAAAGGTTAAATGCAACAAATAATGATGCAAGAGATCAGAATGAAATAGAACATGAAAGTGCCAGAGAAACTGAGCAAATTTGTTAGCCTTGGATAGAGAGAGAAAGAGAATTGGCATTTCGAGTCCACTGACCATACATCAGAACTGAACATGACTGGGGAATAGTATAGTTGCTGCTGGTGACAGGGATGTCTGTTGTGAAGGAGAGGATTGAGTTGAATAGATTGAGAAAGAGAGAGACTTAAAAATGGCAAACAAGTGGATCGTTGATGATCAACTGAGATGGATGTAAAAATCAAGATTAATCTTGTTTATTTTTCTCCTCTCCCCATATTATTGAAAACCATCCTATATAGGCTAGCACAGTGGCTCAGTGGTGAGCACTGCTGTCTCACAGCACCAGGGCCCCAGGTTCGATTCTAGCCTCGGGTGACTGACGGTGTGGAGTTTGCACCTTCTCCCTGTGTCTGCGTGGGTTTCCTCTGGGTGTTCTGGTTTCCTCCCACTGTCCAAAAATGTGCTGGTTAGGTGAATTGGCCATGCTAAATTTCCCCATAGTGTCGGGGTGGGTTACTCTTCGGAGGGTTGGTGTGGACTGGTTGTGCCGAAGGGCCTTTTTCCACATTGTAGGGAATCTAATCATAAGGTGTACATCAAAGCTTTGGTTTAAAGTGAGTAATGCCACTTCCCTGAGTATGATCATCTTCTTTCTTTCATTAATGGGATGCTGGGGCAACATTTAATTTCCTTTACTCATTGCACTTGAGAAGGCATTGGTGAGCTGCCTTCCTGACCACTTCAGTCGGTGGGCTATAAGTAGTCAGTGCTTAGTTCTGTCCGGTTTAATTTCTTTGAGACATTGTAGTGAGTGATACAACTTGGCCACTTCAAACGGCACCTGAGACTTAAAAACATTGCAATGGATCTAGAGTAACATGTAAACCCGGTGAAGATGATGGATTACCTACCCTGAAGGGCATTAGGGTACCGGGTAGGGTGTTTTCTTTCCTGACAATTGACAATGGTTTCATTGGATACTTCTTTCCTGATATTCTGTGGAATCCAAATTCCAACATTTACTGTGGTGGAATTCAAATCTAGGCCCTCGGTCATTACCTGGGTCCCTGGATTAATATTCCAGAGATAATACAGCTAGGCCATCACCTCCTCCGCATCTCCAACCATCTCCAATGGTAATAGTGGTGTTACTCTTGGTGTGGATGCGCTTGAAGCATCGCAGTTTGCAAAGCAAAGAAATGATTTGGCAAAACATACCATCCTCTCGTTTTGTATTTATGAGAAGGCGAGATGATGGGAAGTCCTCTTGATGAAAAGGATTTGCATGTCTTTGGTTATGAGTCACTAACTGAATTCATATGGAGCAGTATGTAATAAGCACGGTAAATATGTGTTGTCCTTCATTGCAAAATGATTAAAGCATATGAACGTTGATACCTTCCTGCACTTGTAGAGTGATATTAAGAAAGAACTTGGGGCGCTGTGAACAGATTTTCTCTCCGTTATAAGGAATGATCTCCTTGTCACAGTGTAAAGGAGTTGCACTAGCCTAATCCCTGCAGTGATGGTACCATGAGGAGGGTGTGAAGAAAATGAGTATTTAATCTGTAATGCTACAAAAGAATAAAAAGTGATTGCAATAAAACTTGAACATTACGGACAAAAACAAAACATTGATGGCAAGAAATATAACGTGTTTTCCCGCAATGCATGATTTCATATTTGGGCAAATACATGGATAAGAAACGTTGAGAAGGATAAGGGCCAAGTGTAAGGAATTGGTTTTAGCATAGATGGACATATTGGTTGGCATAGACCATTAAGGCTGAAGGGCCTGTCTCCGTGCTGAAGGATTCTATGAATCTATGCTAGTTTTCATATCTGTGTGGAGTCCCCATATTGGTTGCGAGAGAGCTCCAGATTCTGAATAAACTCTCACCATCCCAATATATAGTTGGGGTGAGACCCTGCACTGAGCATCACATTGTTCTCAAACCTGCTAGTAGCCACACTCTGATAGAATTGGCCATTCCCAAACGTTTTTGATCTCCATACAGAACACTAGCCTGTCTTCTCAGAGATGGAACATGTCTCCTTGAGACTTGGTACAAACCATCCACTGTGCCTCCTTACCATCAGCAAACCACGTTAATGTAACACTTATGTACGATTAGCAATGGAGCCATTATGGACAGCATGGAGTAGTCTGTCTGTGCAGTCTCTGCTCATTGTTTTTTCATGTTGCAGTAATAATGGCATCTTCCTATTGCAGTATAACAGTTTGCAGGGGCTGAATGGCTTCTTCTGTTCATGTGTCATGTTTAGAGAGGTTGAATGTCCTCCTTCTGGTCCCAGGGAAGAGGGTCATTATTGGGCAACCCATGTTTCCTGCTTACCAGCATGTTGTGCTGACTAGACTCCTTATCTTCCTGTGTAATAATAGACAAACAGGAAGCTGGAAGAACACGGCAAACCAGGCAACTTCAGGAAGCAGAGAGGTCAACATTTAAGGTATAACCGATTTTCAGCACTGTGGGTGGGGGTAGGGGGTGCTGCAGATAAAGAAGGATGGGAATGGTTGGACTGGGAAGAGCAGCGGGGTGATGAGGTAGGGATTGATGGGCACAAGTAGTGAATGCAACTTGCTTGGTCAATGGGAGGGATGAATCCGTTTGGTAGTTGGAAGGCAGGATCTTTAGGTGGAATAGAAGAGAGGGAGAGGGGCTGGAAAGGGAGCTGGGAGATGGCTGGGAAGTTTATTTAAAAATGCAGAACTCAATGTCAAGTCCTCCAGGCAGTAGGCTGCCCAGGCAGAAGATAAGGAGTTGTCGCTGCAATTTGCGGTCTGACTCACGGTGGCAAAAGAGGAAGCCAAGGATTGTCATGTTGGAAAGGGATTGAAAAGGGGAATTGAAAGGATGGTGACTGGGATGTCAGGCCGGCCCCTTTGGCCCCAGCTGTGATGCTCAGAGAAATGTATCCTTAGTTTGTAGAGAAGACTACATTGGGAGTACCTGATGCAGTAAACTAAGTTGAAGGAAAGCCAGGTGAACCTCCTTTTCACCCAGAAGGACTGTTTGTGGGCTGGATGGATGTGAGGGTGGTGGTGTGCAAGGGGATAATACGCCTTTTCCGTTTGCAGCGGCAGTGCCAGTGGAGATTGGAGGATTTGGTGAAGAGTGTGGCACAAACCAAAGATTAGTGAAGGGAATGGTATTTGTGGAAGATGTGCCAGGTGGTGGTATCCAATCCAGTTTACTGTATCTGGTGCTTACGATGTGGTCTTCTCCACATCGGGGAGACCAAATGTAAGCTAAGGGAATGTTTCGCTGAGCATCTCAGTTGGGCCTGTAAGGGCTGACATGACCTACCAGTCACTGCCTATTTCAATTCCCTCACCTGAGCCCTTTCCAACCTGGCCATCCTTAACTTCCTCCATTGCCTCAATAAAACAAACCGCAAATTGGACGAACAACACTTCATCTTTCGCCTGGGCTGCCTACAGCCCGGGGGACTCAACATTGATTTGCCTAATCTCAAATAACCGCCCTTCCAATCCCCGAAATACTTTCCCAGCCCCTCCTCCTCCCTTCCATTCCTCTGATCTGTCCTGCTACCAACTACCAACTAGATTCATTCCTCCTATCGACCAACTCAGTCATACCCTCTACCAGTGTTCACCTATCCCCACCTCACCACGCTGCCTCCTCCTCCCCCACCGTCTCTTTAAATGTAGACCCTTTTACCCCTCACCCTCAATCTGGAAGAAGGCTTTTACCCAAGACATTTACTTCTCACCTCCTGAAGGTGCCTCTCCTGTTTTGTTGTTCTGACTTCCTGCCTGTCTACTTTGAATTCCAACATTTGCAGAAGAAAAAAAAACTCTTCTTGTGTAACAAGCAACAAAGAGTGAACGGGCTGGTTTTAATGGGCTGAATGGCTTTCTCACATTCCAGTGAAACCAGCTGAACGACCTCTTCTTCCTATTAGTGGAAACGTGCAGTGTCCAGCAATGCGATCTCATGAATTTTACCTGCATGTTAACAGCACGAGCTTGAATATTGTTCAGGTTTTGATGCTTTATGTGATCTTCATTGACATCTTCACTTCTGGTCGAATGACGGAAGGTCAGACATTCATGACATTCATGTATCAGCTAAAAATGTTCATGCCGAGGAAGCTTCCCTGTTGATCGCCCACAGAGATATCCACGGACTGAGAAGATTGATGCCCAACAGCCACCAGTGGAGAGATTACTACAGATTCCCATTAAGTACGAATCTTGTTCAAACTCTTTGACACATTGCTCAGTCAAATCTTACAGTAATGTCAGGGCCAGTCACTCTGACGCTGTGTTAATATCTTTGTTCATGTCAATAGGCCAAGGTGTATGTGTGGGGAGTGTTTCCTTCTCTGAGAGGACAGTGGCTGTTGGGGCTTTCTATCCCAGGCAACTGCATCACTGAAATGTTTGGGATGGGATGAGGAACGTGTCAATGGATTTTGGGAGAGTCGAGTGCTGCAAAGAATTTGCATGAAAGAGAAAATTCCGCAGACAGCAGATCATCCCTGACCTTACTGAATGGAAGGGCAGGCTTGAGGAACTAAATAGCCTCGTGTTATTCCAGTATACCCCAGAGTCAGGTCAGTTTGTGGTCTGTTCCATTTCCTGTGTTACTGACATGAAGTAGCTGAATAAACTGATCCTGTTGCTGCATAACAGGATACCGATGCTACATGATCTACTCTGGGTCAAGTGCGAGAAGCTCGAAGTGCTGATTGACCTCCACCTACAACTGTATGTCAGGCTCCAGGGGCTGAAAAGCCTTATTTTGCCTTGGTGTAACTGAAATCCATATAGACCAAATCTACTATCCGAGGAGAAAGTGAGCAGTGCAAATTCTGGAGATCAGAGTCGACAAGTGTGGCACTGCAAAAACATGGCAGGTCAGGCAACATCCAAGGAACAGGATAATCGATGTTTTTGGACATTCGTGATGAAGGGCTTATGCCTGAAATATCGATTCTCTTGTTCCTGCCTGAGCTGTTGTGCTTTTCCAGCACCACACCTTTGACGTCTACCGCCTAGTAAACCTTCCTGGTCATGTCAAATTTAAGAAATTTGTCAAGCATGATCTCCCAAGCACAAAGCCATGCTCAATAGTTCTAATCAAATCTTGTCTTTTGAAATTAATGTACATCATTAGAATTTTCTCAAGTAACGTACCTACCACAGTACCACAGATGTTAAACTTACTGGTCCATAGTTTGAAGGCTACCCCCTCAAACCCCACCCACACCCCCCCCACCCCAGTCATTATGAAATAAGGTCACGATATTTACTAACATCCAGTCTTCCTGGATCTCAACTGTTATTAATGATGATCAAACTTATCATCCAGATCCCCCACAAATTCTTCTCTAGCCCCTGACACTATTATTGGATATATCTGGTAAGGAACGTGAGATTTCTCCAAACGCAAGCATTCTAGTGCATCCAGTACCTCCTCTTCTGTGATATGGACTGTCCCTAAGAAATCACCATGAACTTCATCAAGTTCCCAAGTATTCATTTCTTTCTCCATGTTAAACACAGAGGAGAAATATTCGTTGAGGACATCACCAATCTCTTGGTTCCACACATGCATGCCCACTTTGGTCTTTGAGGGGTACTATTTTCTTACTATTTATTGTTTTTCCTGTAATATACTTAAAGTACATTTTTGTATTCATTCTAATCTTCTCAGCCAAGGTTCTTTCATGCCCCCTTTTTGCCCTACTGATTTTCCTCTTCAGTAAATTTATGTATCCCTTATATACTTCCAGGGATTCACTTGATCCCAGCTGTCTGTAACTGAGCTGCCTTTTCTTCCGGTCAAATCCTAAATATCTCTTGTCATTCAGGGTTCCCCATTCCTGCCAATTTTGCTTTCACCCCAACAGTAACAAATATACCTTGAACTCTAGTATCTCACGTTCAAAGGTCTCCCACCTGCCAGTGGTCCCTTTGCCAGCAAACAAACTATGCCAACAAACCCCTCCAAACTTCTATGTAATTCCATCTAAATTCATCTTGCCCCAGTTTAGAACTTGAAGCTGTGGACCAGTTTTGTCGCTGTCCATTACTACGTGAAAATTAATAGAACTACGGTCACTGGTTCCAAAGTGCTCGCCCACTATCACTTCCATCACCTGTTCTATCATATTTCCTATGAGTAGGTCGCATTTTGCCTCTTCACGACTAGGCCACTCTATATACTGCTTGAGGAAATTTTCCTGGCACAATTAATAGATTAGACACCACGAAATCATTAACGCTCTGGTAGTGCCAGTTTATGTTATAAAAAATAAAATCCCCAATTATGGCAATCCTTTTGCTCCTGCATGCCCCACCTCTCTGCGAGTATATTTGTTACTCTAATTCCTGCTGACTATTTGAGAGCCGATAGTACAACCTCTATAACATCACCATTCCCCTTCCTATTTATTAGCTCCATCCATAAATCCTCGCTGTTTGATCCTTCAGTTATTTCATCTCTCATTACTGCTGTGATACTTCCCTTCATCAGAAGTGCAACTCCCCCTCCCCTTCTTTCACCATCATTGTCCTGCTTAAAGCAGCTAAACCCTGTCACATTAAGCTGCCAGTCCTATCCCTCCATTAGCCATGTTTCTGTAATGGCTATAATATCCCACTCCATGCCCTGAGTTCATTGACCTTACCTGTCAGCCGTCTTGCATTGAAATAAATCCAGCAGGCATTCAATGCTCCCTATCATATTCAACCTGATCCGTCTCTTCACTTTACTGTTGCTGATTACTGTATCTCCTTCCAGCCTCACACTTGCTTCCCTGCTCTTGAGGATCCCACACTCTGCCAATCTCGTTTAAACCCTCCGTTGGAACACCAGAAAACCTGGTGGCCAAGTTATTTCATGAGCTCATGAAACAGGAAGTGATCAAGAGATTACCACTTCGAAGTCTTCGTTTTGAACTTTTCTCCTAGCTCTCTGTAATCACTGTGTAGGACCTTATCCCTATTTCTACCTGTATCATTTATACCACTGTACACAATGACTTCTGTGCTTCCCCTCCCCCTCCCACTTGACAACGTTCTGAAGCCGTTCGGAGACTTCTTGGACCCTGGCACCTGGTAACACAACTTGCTGGATTCCCGTCTGAGGCCCCAGATTCTCCAATCCATTCCTCCAACAATCGACTCTCCTATCTCTAAGACCCTGTTTATATTTACCCTTTCCCGCTGTGTCCAAGAGTCAGTGGTATTGTCACCAACTAGGTTGCTGCTGCATTCTCTTGAACGGTCTTTTCCCCCCAACAATATCTAAAATGGTTTACTTGTTTTCGAGAGGAATGGCCATAGGGGATTGCTGCACTCTCTGCCTACTCCCTTTTCCATTCCAAACCTACTCTCTGCCTGGAACATGACAGGGAGCTAGGACTGGCTGTTGAATTAAATTGTGTTTACTTAAATGCAACAGGGCTGACAGGTAAGGCTGATGAACTCAGGGCGTGCATCTTCATGTGGAACTGGGCCATTACAGTCATTACAAAACCATGACTAGGGGTGGGTCTTGGGCGTGACCACCACACTAAAGCACTTATCTATGAAGTTCATAGCTACTCCGATTATCCTAAGTGTATCCAGCTCCAACTCCTGTACATGGTCTCCCAGGAGCTACAGACAGGTGTACTTTCTACACATATAGTCATCAGGGACGGTGGAAATCTCCCAGAACTTCAACATCCCACAGGATGAACGTGCAGGTGGACTAATTGCCATCTCGACAGCTGTAATACTAAATTAAAAGGACTTTATTTGAGCTTGCCTGTACTTGTTGCTGAGCTGCTGCTATCTGCAGCCTCTCAATCCAATGAAATACTACTTACTCTCCTACCAACTGCATTTTCTCTACTCTTCCACATTTACTTTTAGTCAGGAACGTAGTCATGTAATGTTTGTGGCTTCCACACTCCTTAACACCAAACCCATGATAACCTGCTCTCCAGGGTAAGTCTTACTGAGGTCTTCCTCCTGGTCGAGGTGATTGCGCTGATGCAAATCTTCACCACAAGAGCCAATCTGCGTTGTCGCAGTCCTCTGGTCCTTTCTCTCCATTAGCACTGCATTTTTGAATTCCTTGAATCCGTCGATTGCATTCCAAACTGTGTCTCACTCCAAGGGGAGGGAGGTGGATGTTCGATTACAGGGCTATTGCAGAAAAAAAAGCATTATGCCTACCTGCTCACTGAGTTTGCTTTTCTGTTCAATTCTGTTATATTTATTCTGATAATGCCTCATTCTACTTTCATGCCGTTTCTCCATGACTTCCTTGTTTAAAAATCAGTCTGACTCAGCCTTCAAGCCATTTAATGATCTAGCCACAACAGTCCTCCGGAATTTCTACAATTGTTACTCTCTCACTGTTGGGAGACTTGGTAGTCTTTAATCCTGTGCCTTATTTCTAGCACTCTTTGTGAATTGTGCCAACATTTGATGATATCGTGTCCTATCACACTTCTCTGTGGCCAGTGGCAAAGAAAAGGAAAATATCATAGCCTGTAATCTTCTCCCTCATCTTCCACATCAGCCTAAGATGCAGCTTATTCAGATCTGGGGATTTGCCTACTGTTTACCATGTATAAACTTCCAATTCTTTCTTGATTTCTTTATCAATTCGTTCAAGGGTCACACGGTCATTCTCCCTGAATCCAGGAACGGCTTCTTCAAACTGAAGACTAATATGAAGTCCGTGTTTAACATATTCTGTGGCTCCGTGCACAGTCTGCCCCCATTGGTCTCTAATACTCCCCCGTCTTTCTGTTGTTATCCTCTTCCTCTTAATAAACTGATAAAATGTATTTGGATTCATGTTAACCTTACCCACTAATGTTTTAGGCCAGTACCTCACTAAGTGCCACAGGCAGGTATGATTTCAGTAACACTCTTTCTGAATTCAGATCCTTCGAAATCTATTTTCAACGAAGGTTATGATTGCAAGGTGATGAGTTCAGTGATCCAAAAAATAATCAGATATTTGCCATATTTCATGATTTGCGCAAATGTGAGATGTGAAGTATGATTTTTCAAAGGAACAATAATTGCATCCTCCCTTAAAGCAATGAGCTTGATGTTATATTTATTGAACTAAAACACCAACTCCTATCAACATTTAATGTCTCAAAAATAAAGAATGTACATTTTATTTTATATCGAGAAAAGAATATGCTATCTGACTATAGACCTGATCACAAAAACATATTCATTGTCGGTTTTCAAACAAATACATTGTCGCACCAATACTTGGAAATTGGTTGGTGTCTGACAGATTATAGATTAAGATTGAGAAAATGAATGAACAATCATATAGAAATAGCGATCTTATGTATTTAAGTAGCAATCAGTTTAATTTCTCACTTAAATGTACGAGTTTCAGCTATTTACCAACAATTGAGAAATGACAATAATTCAACATGCACTGTAAATGTTAATGTAAATAAATGGTTTGTGGTATTACATTGTAGTGAACAATAATTTGAAATCTTGCTTTTTTAAAAGAATGAATGACATTTAATGCACAATTTGGTTAGTGAATAAAAGCGATGAGTGTATTTCCGTATGAGTGAAAAGTAAAGTATTTACAAAGTGTTTTGTTATAATAATTGGAATACAAGATTTAAAATATTCATGTGCTGAGTACTAATTAGTCTTCATCATCAATACTTGCATTTTAAATGGTTATGCTGCAGCAAATGTAATCAAATATTTGCCAGCATTTACAACTGGAAATAATCAGATACTGATGTTGACTTGCATCTGTATATGATAGAGTATAGAACTTTAATGGACAGAAAGAGTCTACTGGGGCACTGTGTATGCATCAGTTTCAGAAATGTCTCCCGAACTCCAACCATTTGCCACCCGGTCTCTGTAGCCATTTACATTCGTAACTTACAAATATATTTATACAGTTCCCGTTTGAATCGTCGTTCACAACTCTCCCAGGCAGAGCATTCTAAACCCAAATAACTCTCTCAATAAAGAAGTTTTTCCTTATCTCACTTCTAGCTCTTGTGCTAACAATCTTGAAACTAGGACTGCTTGACGCTGTAATGCCAACGAACACAAACAGAGTATTCGTATTTTAACCTGTAATTTTTTCAATAATTTTGAGCACTGCAATAAGGTCACAACTTTGTCCGTTCTGCTTAATGAAGAGTAACCCTAATTGTTTGCATACTACCTTTAACTAAATCGTTCATTCCAGTCGTCATTCTGATTATTTATAAGGTTACTGCTTTTTTTTCTACAAAGTAATGTGGTGTGTGTTTGTGTGTGTGTGTGTGTGTGTGTGTGTGTGTGTGTGTGTGTGTGTGTGTGTGTGTGTGTGTGTGTGTGTGAGAGAGAGAGAGAGAGAGAGAACAATTCGTTGTAATGTCAGAATTACTCCCAATGCCACGTGGAAGAGAGGTAATGATTAGGAAGGTGCTATATTGTAACATATGGTTAAGGAGCTCGTACGGGGTGAGGGTTTCAATATTTGGATCATTGGGATCATTTCCAGGACAGGTGAGAGCTTTCAGAAATGGACATGTTGCATCTTAACTGGAAGAGCAGCAACATCCTTATAGGGAGGTTTGCTAGTGGAAATTGGATGGATTTAAACAAAAAAACCAGGAGGTTGGCAACCAAAGCAGCAGGTCAGAAACTGAGCAGAAGGTAGAGGTGAATAGGACATCAGGTACGGTCAGTCTCATAACCACGATGTAGGATGGATCATGTCAATTCAAAATGTGAGTTGGAGATTGGAATAATGAATAGAGATGAGGCGTAAAAATATCAGGGATTATCAAATAAGGTTGGACAGTGTGGGGAATGTGAGGTAGTGAGGTGTGTGTGATCAGGAAGCCAGTGTACAAAAAAAAATATTAGAAGGGAAAGACAAACTAATAAAACTTATTTAAAACCTTTGTATCGAAACGAACGCAGTATTTGGAAAAATATCAATGAGCTGACAATAGATACAGAAACAAATGGGTATGACCTGGTGCGGATTACAGAAACACGGTTACAGGGAGATCAGGACTGGGCAGTGACAGTGACAGGACTGGGCAGGACTGGGCAAGACTGGGATCTGAGGGTACTCACTATTCTAGACGGTTAGACAAGAAGGAGAAGGAAGTGGAATTGATGTATTGGTTAAGGATGACATTAAGGCTACATTAGGAAATGATATTGGTACAAGGAAACGTCACGTAAATCAGTCCATATGTAAATAAAAAGCAAGAGAAGAAACCTCTTGGGAAGAGTAATGTTCTGCTACTGTCCTCCCGAAGCATTGCTGTGGTCGGAAATGATGACAGCTGGTGACAAGGGCACAACAGTGGAATGAACATGCATATTGACTCAATTAATCAACTTGGCAAATATAGCCTCGAAGAACAATTCATAGGCTGTAAGAAAGATTGTTTCTGAGAGCACTATGTCATGGATTCAATCAGAGAACGGGTTACTTCAGATTTGATTTTATATGACAAGGAAGGGTTGATAAAAGATCTTGCAGTTAAGGATCCCCTTGTAAACAGTGACTGCAACATGCTGTAGTTTCAACCTCAGATTGAATGAATGAGGATGGAGTCACATATGACGATTTTAGTTTTGAGCAATGATAATTATATTGGGTGAAGGAAGGAGTTGGCTTAGGTGGACTGGCCAGGAAAAATAAATGAAGGGCAGGAGAGAAAAAAAAGACAAAGACGCAAGGAGATATATAAATAACCTCTCAATTAAAGTATATTGGTGAGAGGAAAAGGAATTACGTAATGGAGAAAAGTCATCCATGATCTGACAAGGAAATCAATAAAAGCATGAGAAAAAAGTCTCGGGCAAATCATATTACATAGGTTAGTCACACTCTGGAGGACTAGGCAGGGCACAGGCTTGGTGTTATCGCTGAACTGTTAAGCGAGAGACCCAGATAAAGTTCTAATGACCTGGATTTGAATTCTGCCATGATAATGATGGAGCTTGAAATCAAATGTGGAGTTAAGAGACTGATAGTGATCATGAATCGATTGTAAGGCAATGCTCATATGGTTCATTAATGTCCTTTAAGGAAGGAAGCTTCCATCCTTACCATAGATTCATCGTTCTCTGGCTGAAGACGTTTCTCCTTATCTCCGGTATAAAATATCTTCCCTTAACTTTAAGACTCTGTCATTGGTTCTTTTCCCTCCTAATAGCAGAGGCATCTTTCTGACATATACTCTGACAAGGCATTTAGTATTTTGTATGATTAAGTTAGAACCTCCTCATCCTTCGCAACTTCAGCGAGTTTAATCCCAGAGACTTCATACGTTCGGCTTTTCATTTCTGAGGCCATTCCTGTGTGATGGAAATTAAATCAACTTTAGGCAATTATTAGCAACAGCAAGGAAAGGGTCTTTATTAAAACTCCTGCACGATTTTGACTCATTACACTAAGTCAATGCAGGGAGTACTGAAATACTATACAGATGCCTACCTTATAGCGTTCCATATCACATTCTCAAGGGCAAAGACTGGGGAAACTCAAGTTGTTATTCTCTCATCCCCTGGTCCTAGACTTAACAGTTCTTCAGCTTTTGCAGAGTTCGACTATTGCAAGTTCGAGTTGAATATTTACAGAATTCTAACAGAGATAAGCTAACCGCAGATCTCCATCAAAGCATCGCTTACACAGCTCAGTACAGCATTGATTTAAAGAAAAGCATTCTCTTTCAAATTTCACAGTAAATGGATAAGTAATTTCTCGGTAAATGGATAATTTTCCATTACATTTTGCCTTTTTGTCATTTTATGACAACAAGGACAACGACAGCAACATTTAAAAAAAAACAGAGCCAAGATAGCTATACATCAGAAAATGTTTAGGAAACACCAGGCCTTTTCTCAGACACCACCTGCAAGAAACACAGCTTTGGGGTGCTTCATACACAGCCCATGTTCACACGTCACAATCGTCAAAGCCATGGTAGGGTGTGGTCCACGCAATGCCCTTGTCCTTACGAATAGTCCTACCAGGGTGTTTGCTATAAGTGTGAGCTGTGACAGGCCCATATTTGTATGAGGCTTCTAATCACTACTTGCACGTAATTGGTTCCGGTGCTGTCTGATGTCTCCTCAGGCCCAGCTACACGCTTGCAATGGCTGGCGTGTTTGCATGTGGCTCTTTCTGCGATCCTAACTGCTGTCTGTGTTGTGAGGAGCACTTGAAACAGTCCCAGCCATCTCTTCACCTTCCATTTTTTTCCTCCTGAAGCCTTTCACCATTTTCCAGTCTTCAGGTTCTAGATCATGCAGCTTCCCTCCTGCTCTTTGGGGTAGTGTTGCTTTCACTTGATTCTGTATTTCAGATAAACGTGCAGAGAGTTTTATATAATAACACAACATCTCATCCTCACAGTGGCCTGTTATCTGTCTTACCTCTGGTCTTGTGCCAATTCCTGTGTTGGGCGGCCTACCAAACAAAATCTCAAACGGGCTCAGATTAGCTCTTCCTCTCCTCCTAGATCTCATATATATTTGCACAATTGGAAGTGACTTTGTCCATGTCACCCCTACTTCATAAACGTTTTGTCATTTTTTTTAAGGTAGCATTTTCTTTTTCCGCTGCCCTACCGCTCGCTGAATGGTCGGCACAGTGCTGTCCCTTGTTTATTCCCAAACAATCACTGTTCTGCTGTAAGGCATTATTGACAAATGGTGTCCCATTGTCATTACTAAGCATTTCAGGGATGCCCCATCTCCGAATTATCTCAGTTAGCAACGCATTGGCTACTGCACTGGCATCCTGTTTAGACATGGGGAACGCTTCCACCCATTTGGAAAACATATCAACTATTATCAGGCATTACCTTATTCCCTTCGCTGGGTGTTAGTTCAATAAAATACATTTGTAAATTTTCAAAAGGTTTTTGGGGTTGGGGTGTGCTGCTGCCTGTTTACCATGACGCTTCACAATAGCCCCTGAGGGGGCAAAATGTCGGATACGGCCTGCACAACGGAACAGGATTGACCTGTCCTGGGACCCGGCACTTCAGTCAATCCCGTAGATACTCGCAAACCGATCGCCTCAACCCGAAATTGTAAACAACGACCTGTAAATAATGAAACAAAACAAGACACCCAAAGGCAAAGAACGTTACAGTACAACTAGCAGCGCTGCAACTACTCTCCATGGTCCTTACAGAAGCAGTGTTCTGGGCCACAGACTGTCTTCCATCTGGCCCTGAGTGATCGGTCTGCAGAGCTCAAGGCATTTGATAAATCCATATCCAAGAACCATTTGCTATCCTGTGGAATTTGAGCCAATATTGTATCGGGTTTGAGAACATGTGGGACCATGCAACAACAGCGTTATTGACTGCCTGCAGGTCTTGAACAAACCTCCATTCCTCCGTTTCACTGGGAATATTTGCTATTTTTACCGGAAAAAATGAGAGTTCTCACCGCTGAGTTTTCACAGGGGGTTATCACTCCAGCCTTTAGGAGGGATTCAAAGATTGGAGTAATTCCTTCTATGGCTTCAGGTTTTAATAGGTATTGTGCTCTGCAAGGACGATACTCAGACTTCGGGGTTATCCTTCCCTTAAGTAAGCAACGTTTCAGCATGTTTGCACTTTGCCCACAATTCTTTAGGGACCATTTTTAATCTTGATTCTGAGACTTCCATCTGAGGGAAACGCCAGGTGATCTCCCAGGCAGGGCTAGTGCGGTTTACTTGGACTTCCCTATCTGCCTGAGTTAGCCAATTTCGTTCCTTCCTATATGTCCGTATATCTGCGTTAAACCTGATCCCCACATCGTCCCTGAAGACCCAACCTTTCATTCTTTGTTGCTTTAGCACCCATGCTCCCAAATCCTGCCACATGTCACCAGATGCCTTCGCCAGTCAGGAGCGGAGTCTTCCACATCAAAAAGGTAGGATCTACTTGTTGTTCGAGATGCCTTAGTTAAGTTCACACTGACTGCACATCTGTGATCACTCCAATAATGATCGCAAAATAACAAGTCTAACCAACCTCCTGAAGAAATCCTTCTCAAATGGTTCGTCAGGGCCATCGTGGTGTATGTGTGCTGTACATTGCAGCATATCGCAGCAAGAAAATCAGTGTTAATAAGAGTAACTTGGTCGTTTGCTTCCAGGAGGAGAAAGTGAGGTCTGCAGATGCTGGAGATCAGAGCTGAAAATGTGTTGCTGGAAAAGCGCAACAGGTCAGGCAGCATCTAAGGAGCAGGAGAATTGACGTTTCGGGCATAAGCCCTTCTTCAGGAATGAGGAAAGTGTGTCCAGCAGGCTCATTGCACGTGTATTTGGTCTATCCTTCACTTGAGATTTCCTTTCTCTAATATCAGCGTCAGCCTTCCACATGTTATAAGCACTCCATTTCATAAGTTCTATTTTTCCCTTCCTTTTCTCCTCTCTCTCTTCCTATCTTGAGCTCAACATTTCCAAATTTTTTTTACTGAAACTTCCTCCCTCCGGAAAACCACATTCCATGATCCACAATTCTAACTGCTTTACACATTCTGGGCCGTAATTATTTAGCACGCATCGTATTTTTGGTTGGCCATTCCAAGTCCTGTGTGGACTGTTCCTCTGTTTGCTCTTGCTGGAGCACATTTATAGTGTAACCGGAAAAGTGTTCAGCTCTCTCTCTCTCCCTCTTTCCCTCTCGTGGTACCATTATCTTTTCCCTTTTGACTTGCTTTTATCTCCAGAGGTCCCCTCTCGCATTGGGCAAGTCCCCTCAATGCCTTGGTTTTCTTAAATGAAGAAACCACTTGCCTGGTAAGTCTTAGGCAAGTCCAACTCAGCCAGTGATGGTTTCAGGTCTAAAGCCACCCTTAAACTTGCTGTCTCCTGAACACTCTAGAGACGGTAATCCCCTTCCCTTGGGGTTTTACTCTAATACCACGGGGGAAGGCACAGCCCTTTTTCTGCTGTATTTGTTCTCTTATAATGAGTCTCTATGTCGACTTACTTAAACCACGACTCTTTCCCTGACCATATTCGATTCAAACTTGCAGTGATCCACAGATTCCCAATCCTTTAACGCAAAGTGAACGACCTTCAAGGCGCTGGCGCCTACGCCTCCTGGGAATCTTCAGAATCCCATCCAGTCGTGGGATCCCGGACGAGCCCCCAAGTTTACTGTCGTGGAAATCAAATCGACTTGACGCAATTATTTACAAGAGCAAAGAAAGGGTCTTCATGAAAACATCCTGCAGGATTTTGACTCATTACACTAAGTCAGCTGCCTTAATGCAAAGAGTACTGAAACATTATACAGACACCTGCCTTATAGTGTTCCCTATCACACTCTCAAGGGCAAAGACTGGGGTAATTCAAGTTGTTATCCTCTCATCCCATGGTCTTAGACATAACAGTTCTTCATCTTTCACAGATTTCGAATATCGCAAGTTTGAGTTGAATATTTACAGAATTCTAACAGAGATAAGCTAACTGCAGACCTTCATCAAAGCGTCGTTTTCAAAACTCGGTGTGGCATTGATTTAAAGAAAAGCATTCTCTTTCAAATTTCACAGTAAAATGGATAATTTTCCATTATACTTGTGAACTGCCTCTGGACACGCTCCAGGGATGGTATATGGGGCCCAGAACATCACACAATAATCCAAATGTAGTCTGATTAGAGCCTTATAGAGTCTCAGAAGTACGTCCATGCTTTTATATTCAGGTCCTCTCAAAATAACCATCATCATTGTATTTGCCTTTGTGGCCAGTAGGACCTCTTGAAATAATGATCTTATGATGGATAATAAAAAAAACATGGAGTTACACAAATGAACAATGATTAAAGCATGCAGGGAAATGGATCCCAGCCTTGACTAAAGTCTCTGTGCTAATCTACATGCTGCAGAATCCAGACTGGTTGTAGCTCCCCACAAACGGTTTGCAAACAACCATGAGAGCTACAGACCATGCAATACAAACCTGGAGTTGAACTTGAATGGGATAATGGAATGTTGCCCTTGGGCCATCAACGTGCCACCCTCTGGTTGGGTCTGTTTGATCAGGGTGATCCAACATGATCATTCTGTTGGCAGATCCTGCATACCCTCCCAAAAGGGAGTGAAGAATTGGAAGAATGAGAAACACCGCAAAACCCCACTTAGTGCAGTAAATCGAGAATAACCACCAAAACAGAACATATCTCCAAATCCATCGTAAGAAGGAGAAATCAGCACGTGGAACCCCGCAAAGTTATATGGGGTGGTATACGATCATACAGAGTTACGTTAAAGCATAAGATAGCTTGTAGTGTGTTTCGTTACTTTATAGTGAAATTTATTGTTCTAATATTAATTGTGTTCAATAAACAAATATTGTTATTTAGAAGTCGACTCACAGTTCTTTTGGTGAATATAAGATAGTAAAACACACTGTCTCATGGTATAAACCGTTCCTAAATATTGGTTTACCTGCAAGTTTACCTCGAGAAAATCTTGGTCTAGAACTCCGAAGTCTCTCTGCACTTCAGACTGAAGAATTTTCCCGCATTTCGAAAATAATCCATGCCTGTATTCTTCTTACCAAAGTGCATGACCTCACATTAGCCCCCATTGTACTCCATCTGCCATTTGTTTGCCCACTCTCTTAACGTGTCTAAACCCTTCTGCAGCCTCTCCACTTACGCAATGCTACCTGTCTCTCCACCTTCCTTAATCTCATCTGAAAAGTTAACCAGAATGCCCTTAGATCATTCCTCTTGATCAGTAATTTACAAAGTAAAGAGCCGTGGTCCCACCACTCACCCTTATGCAACATCACATGTCACTAGCTACCATGCTGACAAGATCATTTTCATCCTCACTCACTGTTTTCTGTATTTTTAACTTTGTTGTTTCTCAATTTCACCCAGACAGATTCTTCACCATCTGTCCATATTTCAGAAGTGATGGGAACTGAGTGACGGGACTGCAAAACACTTTAGCATTGTCACTAATTTATAGGTTAGACATGGACTAAAAATATGCCATTGCTGATTCCATTGAATTGTGATGGCAACTATGTCTTTGATGAAATATTCTGTTTACATTATGGAAAAATACAAACATGTGAACCTTCTTGAGAGGACACAGACAATTTCAAATGTTTGTATTCTTCCATAATACAGACAAAATATCTGGTCAAAGACACAAACTGTCGCCAAATTCTAGTGGAATTAACAATGTAATATTTTTACTTTTTTTGTTTTTATTTGTGTATGAAGAAGACACGAGTTTATATAGAGATATAAGTGGGTCAAATGAACCACAAATATTGGTGTATGGAGCATAGAATGGAAAATGTGTCTGTGTTCAAATATGTTGGCAGTTTAATGGAAAGCAGGAGTTATTTCAATGGAGAGATTTGATTGAGGCACAGAGGAATCAGGCCCTTGGATCACACA
The DNA here is from genome assembly GCF_020745735.1 of Hemiscyllium ocellatum. Taxonomy (NCBI): domain Eukaryota; kingdom Metazoa; phylum Chordata; class Chondrichthyes; order Orectolobiformes; family Hemiscylliidae; genus Hemiscyllium; species Hemiscyllium ocellatum. The sequence continues at coordinate 33,833,228 of NC_083433.1, forward strand.
AAAATAATTCTGTACATCAAAGGTTTACAGAGGCCAGACAAATATTGAAACGTTTTTGATGCATAATCCATTCAGAAGGATGAAAGATTTTCTACAGTTTTATAGGGTACTGGTGAGACCACATCGAAAGAGCTATGGCAATAATGATATGCAACGCCGTCCAGAGAAGATACACACAGTGGTCCGTGTGGTGCAGGAACACCAAAATATTTGTTTCAGAGAGGGTTACAGGATTCTGAACAAGTGACAGTGAAGGGACAATGGTTTCGATGCAAGTCAGGATGCAATGTGACCTTGGAAATTATATTCTTCACCACTTGATGCTAATAAACTATGGAAATGGTGAGACTATTTTCTGTTTCCAAGAATGAAAGTGATCAAGTCTTATGTCACACAAACAGGCCATTCAGCGCAACATGTCTACACCAACTGGAAAACACCAATCTACATTAATGAAAGTTACCTCAAGGCGCATGGCCCACTCTGCTCTGGCATTTTGTGTTCATTCAGATGGTGATTAAATGCTGCATTAACTTGTGTTATTCGTGACCTGGGCTGTCAGTTGGCCTTTTATTTCAAGGTATTCACGAAACGGTTTCTACAAATGCATCACACTAATTCAAAGGCCACAACCAGCTCATCAGATCAGTAAACATGGTTACATTGTTCAATTATGAGGAAATCGGATTTTTCAAAAATTCATTAGGATTTTAATGGAGCTAGTCCAACATTAATTGCCATTGAGAATTTCCAGTCCAGTTGGTGTTGGTCCATCCAAGTGGCTGTTGGGAGGGAGTACCAGCTGTGCATCTCATGTGCCAGTTTAGCTGGGAATAAGTATTACTGGTGGTGGACGTAGTGTTAAACAAGCCACCATACTGTGATGAGCAGTTGGCAGAAAAACACAGGAAATCTGACTCTTTGTCAAAGTGAATGTATGGCACGGAATTTATTATACTGCTGATAAATAACAACCTTACAACGAGAAGTCAATATAATAATGAAGGAAAGTTTGTTTCTATGTTTTTGGTGTCCTTAAAATAATGGCGTCAAAAGGACAGAATAATGTTGGTGGCTTATTGAACGAAACTTACACTGAGCATATGAATTATCTTGGATATTTTCAGGGATGTCCGGGCTGTCCTCAGTTTAGTGAGTGCTGATGCTCCATGGGATGATGCTGATTTGTTATCTCCCCACTTACTGAGCACGGTTCAATGGAACAAACCAACAATTAGCATTGGGTGGTGCTTCACAATATATCATGGAATCGTATAATTAAGCAGATGCCTATCAAACCTGGCACCATCAAGTGCTGATACAAGTGCTATGCCATGTTTCCTTCCTCAGCCATCCTCACAGGCAATGCATTATGGAAGCATATCACACTCTGGGTTCAAAACAGGTTTCACAAATCCTCATTCAATCTCCTGTCTTTCACTTTTAACGTGTATCCCCTTGCATTTAACGGTTTGACTAAGGGGAAAAACTGCTGTCTGTTCACTCTGTCCGTACCTCTCATGCTGTTATACACCTCGTCAGGTTCACTCCATAACCTTCTCTGCTCCAAAGTGAAGCAAAAGCAAATCTAGCCTAACTTCATGGTTTGAGTACTCTCTTGAGTTGTTATTCTTTCAAAGTGCAGCATCTCACATATTGCAGTGTTAAGTTTTTTGGTCATTGTTCTGGCCATCTGAACAATCCGGTTGTATCCTCCTGTAAACTAACACTTTCGTCCTCACTGTGAACCATCGGAATAATCATTGTGTCATCCACAACATTGTTTATCATGCTCTAAGCCCCACCCCCATCTCGCACATTCTTATCATCAACGTGAATGATTATCAGAAACAAAACTTGATTTTCTACCTATTCTACAGTCGTTGCAGAGGAAGAATTGATAATTCCGGTATATAGTTTTCCCTCTTGATGCAGGAGAGGGCTGTTATTAGGGAGCCACAAAGAGTATTTTGGACATGGAACTGAATTCTGCTTTTATACTCCGGTCCTCTGCATGTATTATTTATAAGGCTTGTACATCACTATTCTTGGACTCGCTTTTGGCACTGTGCACTGCAACATTTCCATTTTATGTGGGCCTGCAGCTCATTCTTTATAACATTCGTTGCAATCAGAGCACAGGGAACTTTTTTTTATTCTGCAGGATGGACGCAGGCTCATTCCTGAAATTTGTTGGAAAAAATTAAGGCGATGAGAATAAAGATTCAATTAAATTCTGCATTGTAAGCATGCAGTAGAAGATCAAATCACATTCTCATTTCTACATTGAGTTGGAAGCAAATTCATAGAAAAAAAAACACCAACCGTTCTGGATATTGTTTAGTGACATGAAGTGACATAATGTTGAGATAATGAATTGGAGAGAAAAGAAAATGTCTGCACGTGATGGAGATACAAAAATGTAGAGTGGATGTACAATATGAACAAAAATCCTGTTAATAAAAGAAGTATGAAAAACATTTTCCTAATACTCAAAGGAAACCAGATCCCAATTTTCCTTAACAGTGATGTTTGATTATCCACTCAATCTGTTTTCCAACTGCATGGTATTGCCTGCCACAGATGGTCCTTTTGACACACCGTCTCCTCCCCTTCCTACTCTTTCCTTACCCACCTACTTCCCTTGCATTGCCCCTTTTGCTGTGACATACCCTTCCACTGAATATCTCCCTTCACACTTCTCGCACTGTGTATCACGCCAGTTCTCTATCATTCCTACTTTCCCTGACTCTCCCTTTCCCTTTTTGCTCTCACACTAAATGCTGGAAATTGCTGACTTCTGTGCTATTCCATGTCATCAGTGAATGGTGCGTTTGAAATGATCACTGTCCAGCAGCAACAGAAAACAACATGTTTGCCACTGTCTGATGCGTCGTGAACAGGATGGCTTTGTTAACTATTGGTACAGAGTGGAGTTTCTTCTTGTCCCTCTTTCACAACACTTACCAAACAGCCTCATTACCAACAGGACAAACATCTTGGGACAGAATTGGAAGTCCATGTATCAATTTTCTTTTGTATATTGTGAGGATATTGTTTAAACAATCAGTATTCTTGCCTTTTGCTCCTTGTTCTTTTAACTGATCTTCCAATATAATTTGAGGAGAGATCAGAGAGACTTCCCTTTCAATCGAAGGCAGGACTTGACTGAGGGTGGAATGAAGGACCCTGAGCAAAACTGTGATTAATGGGAATTAGAGAACATTCTGCACTGGTAATAGGAACAATAGGAAAACAATCTGTACAAGTTATCTTCCAAGTTACATGTCATCCTGACGAGGAACTAATTTGCTGTTCCTTCACTACCAGTTGTTAAAACATCTCAGAATGTGCCGACAAGCAGCTTTGTGTGTATGTGCATCACTTGGACAGAAGACATTCAAGTAGGCTGATCTATTTCACCTTTTCCAGAGTGGTTGTGTGTGAACGTAAAATCTGCCCATGCTAGTTCCTTCCAATACCCGTGGGTGACTATGCCCTGTATCTTATGTTTCCACCGTTTCATATAAAGTTTCAGAAATGTAAGATCTTGCTGAATGAGTATAGCCCTAGTGACACCAGGTGCATGATATGACATTGAGGTAATGATTGGGATCCTTAATTCAATTGGTTACTTATAGAGGATTGATCATGTGATTCGTGGCCACTGAATTCAACATTTTCATCGTGATTTATGACACGGAAAATGTTATAAATATATAGGGCTCTGTCAAATAAGAAAACTTTTAATTTTCCATTCAAGGGCCATAACCAAATGCATGAGAGTTAACTGAAATGGCAGCTTCACTGTTCCCTTTCAAATCAGAAAAATATCCACACTCTAAACGAAAAAAGGAAGTTGGAAGTGCTGGAAAACTTTAACAAGTCCAGCAGCATCTGAGCAGAAAAAGAATTAACGTTCTGAGACCAATATGACTTTTTCAGAACAGAGTCATGTTGGTCTCAATATGTTAACTCTCTTTCACTCTCAAGATACTGACTCATCAGGTGTGTTTCACCAACATTTCCCACTTGTATTTGAGATTTCCAACATATTTGGGTGGCTGACACGGTGGCTCAGTGGTTACCACGGCTGTCTCGAAGCACCTGGGAATCTGTGCTCAATTCCACCCTTGGACCACGGTCAGTATTGAGCTTTCATATGCTTCCCGTGTCTGCAAGTGTTTCGTCCAGGTGTTTCAAATACCTCCCAATTGACCATCAAACATTGTTCATCTGCAACTATTTGCTTTAACTCTGGGCGATAGAGAAATCATGTAGGAGGTGGATCTGTGTCTTCAGAGGATCAGTGTCAGCTTGATGGGCCGAATGTTTTATTTTAACACTTCAGAATTGTACATCATTGGTATAACAAAGGTCGTGTTTACTAAGGCAAAAATCTTTGTATCAGCACGTAATGAGCTATACTTTTACGGATGTTGTTCTGTATTCTTTCCATGGCCCTACACATTGTGTTATCCATGTCATGGTTTTTAATTCTGTGCATCGAAGAGCCAGGAGGGGACATGAGAAGTCGTTGGTAGATTGGGTCAAGGAAAACTCGAAGGCTTTCGATAACTATATTAGGAATAAAACAATGACGAGAGTAAGATTAGGGCCTATCAAGTGTAGTAGTGGGAAGTTGTGCTTGGAGTCAGAGGAGGTAGGGAAAGCGTTAAGTGATCTTTTTTTCCATCAGTATTCACACTAGGAAATAGCCAATGTTATCGAGGAGAATCCTGAGATACAGAGTAGTAGATTAGATAGGATAAAGGTTCACAAAAAAGAGGTTTTAGCAATGCTGGCAAACGTAAAAATAGATAACTCCCCTGTGCCAGATGGGATTTATCCTAGGATTCTCTGGGAAGACAGGGAGTAGATTGCAGAGCCTCTGGCTTTGATCTTTATGTTGTCATTGTCTACAGGAATACTGCTGAAAGCTGGAGGATAGCAAATAGTGTTACCTTATTTAAGAGAGGGATTAAAGTCTAATTATAGACCAGTGAGCATTACTTTGGTTGTGAGTAAAGTGTTGAAATTTTTAAAGAGATGGGGTTTATACTCATCTAGAAAGGAATAATTTGATTATGTATAGTCAACACGGTTTGGTGAAGGGTAGGTCGTGCCTCACAAACCTTATTGAATTTGTTGAGAAGGTGACCAAACAGGTGGATGTGGGTAAAACAGTTGATGGAATGTATATGACAGTCTGTAAAGCGTTTGGTAAGGTTTCCCAGGACAGGCTATTGCAAAAAACTGCGGAGGCTAGGGATTGAGGGTAATTTAGCGGTTTGAATCAGGAATTGGCTAGCTAAAAGAAGACATAGGGTGGTAGCTGATGGGATATGTTCATCCTGGAGTACAGTTATTACTGGTGTACCGCAAGGATCTGTGTTGGGCCCACTGCTGTTTGTCATTTTTATAAATGATCTGGATGATGGCGTAGAAGGATGGGTTTATAAATTTGCATATGACACTAAGGTTGCTAGAGTTGTGGATAGTGCCAAAGGATGTTGTAGGTTACATCAGCAGACAGATAATTTGGAGGCTGGGCTGTGAGGTGGCAAATGGAATGCAATGTGGAGCAATGTCAGGTGATTCACTTTGGATGGAGCAACAGGCATGCAGAGTATTGGGCTCATGGTAAGACTTGTGGTAGTGTAAATGAGTAGAGATTCCTCAGTGTTCATGTACATAGATCCCTGAAAGTTGCTATCCAGTTTGATAGTGTTGATCAAAGGGCATATGGTGTGTTTGCTTTTATGACTAGAGGGATTTTGTTTCGGAACCCTGAGGTCATGCTGCAGCTGTACAAAACCCTCGTGCAGCCGCACTTGGACTATTGAATACAGTTCTGGTCACCTCATTCGTGGAAGAATGTAGAATCATTGGAAAGGGTTCAGAGGTGCTTTACTAGGTTGTTGCCTGGAATGGAGGTAAGATATTACCAGGAAAGGTAAAAGACTTGAGGCTGTTTTCGTTTGAGAGAATGTTGAGTGTTGCCTTAGTTCAGAGATTTAATATAATCAGAGATCAGATAGGTTGTATTGCGAGAGTCTGTTTTCTTGGATGATAATGGCTATCACAAGAATACGTAGCTTTAACTTGAGTTTTAATAGATATAAGACAGATGTCGGAGGTCATTTCTTTACTCATAGAGTAGCAAAGGTGTGGAAAGCACAGTCTGCAACAGTAGGAGACACGCCAACTTAAAGGCCATTTAAGTGATCATTGGATAGGCATATGGATATAAAATGGAGTAGTGTAGTTTAGATGGGCTTCAGATTGGTTTCATGGGTTGGCACAACATCGAGGGCCGAAGGGTCTGCTCTGCACTACAGTGTTCTGTGTTCTATATGTGCACAACCCTGTCGAACTGTATATCCAGCGATGAAAATACTTATGTAGCATATTATTCTTTCCATTTGAAACAGCTCTGTTCACATTCATTGAATGTATGTAGTGTGGAAACTTGGAACAGTAACCTGACCAGGCCCATTCTTCTACCCTCCCCCGATATTGACCCCTCACTATTGTGCCTAACCTACAAATTGGTGAACACAATGAGAAGATTAGCTTGGCCTATTCATCTAACCTGCATATATATGAACTGTGGGGTGAAACACATGCAGATGTGGGGAGAACGTGCAAACTCCACACAGAGATTCGCCTGACGTTGGAATCGAACCAGGTCCAAGCATTGTGAAAATGTAATACTAATCACTGACCTACAGAGCAACATCAGCAATCAGCATTCTATTGCCCAAATGTAATACGTTTCGTTGCTTTGCGTTACATTTCATTCTGTCTGCCAGAAAGCGTGATGGTGACTGGGGAAATATCGTTGTATTCCCCTCAAATCTCCACAACCACTTCTCCCATTCCTTTCTGTCTCCTAACTAATGTTATTTTCATGCTGTCCCTGGATCATTAATCCAGGGGTTTTCATGAACAAGGTCTTTGTACATTCCATTTTTTTGTCCTCTCTGTCTCTCTTCCATGAGTGTGGTTATCTTCTTTAATTCATTATTGCGACATGGGTGTAACTGGCTGGGCCCGGGTTGCCCATGGGAAGGTGTTTTTGAGCTGCCTTCTTGAACCATAGCAGTCCACATGCTGGAGGCTGCCAGTGCTTATATCTGTCTGGTTTCATTTATTTGAGACCTTGTAGGGATATAACGGAATGGCTGGCTTGGCCATTTCAAAGGGCAGTTGACAGACAATCATATTGCTTTGGGTCTGGTGTCACATGTAGGCCTGACCACGTGAAGAATACAGATTTCCTTCCACGAAGGACATAAGTGGGCCAAGTGTTTGTTTTTATTTAACAATTGACAATCTTTCATTTCAAATATTCCATTAAATTCACAATCTGATGAGAAGGGATTCAAGTCCAAGTTTAAGTCATTAGCTGGGCCCCTGGTTGAATAGTCTGGAATAATAGCCCTAGTCCATCGCATTCCCAGTATCTACACTGGTAATGGTAGTGTTGCTGTTATTGTGACTGAGGTACAGAAAGTTTTTCAGTTACATTGTCAACTACTTCCATGGAGAACAGAACCAGTTGTATTTCAGCTCACGGGGACTGTGCAGAGCTGCAATGGTTTCTCAGCCAGGAACAGAAACTGAGGAGAGCAAGCCATTTCTTAACTCTGAGTGGGTGTGACATATATACAGAGATTTGACTTGTACCCGTCACTGGAAAGTGAGAGGAAGTTCTCTGGATTGTTGTCTTGCGTGTGTGTATTCAGCTACTACAATGACTTAGGGAAATATGAGGGTCTGGTGTCCCCACTCTGGACAAGGTTTGGGCACTGCATTTTAGAGAGAGACTGGGTCTGCAGAGACTGCATAGGAAGGAGCAGGTCACTACACTATCCTTTCTCAGATTTCCACGAATATTTCCCAATGTTGAATGGTTTCCATGTGCAAAGTGAAAAACCAGTTAATTTCAACAATGAGGAGGTCACAGAGCTGTGAAACCTCGTCCAGCATAACCTGTAGTCTCACACCAGGGAGAGGACTGTACTCAAAATGCCCACCAACTGGTTTGATTCTGGAACTTTCCAGGCAGGAGTGGGTGAAGTATCCATTTTGCCAGAGTGCAATCCTCTCATGTACTCACAAGGTGACACAGACCATCTCCGTCCGATGACGTGAGTATGTTGGTTCTGTCTCCACAGAAGAAGGAAGAGAAAATCTTCCCGAAATGTTAGGGAACATGGTGACTGACGAAAATGTAGAATGGCAAGAAGTTAGAAGTATTAAAGAGGAAGTACTGGGATAAAAACAAAGCTCGTTGTATTGAATATTGGTACGTTGCTGAACTAAATGAGTTATGAATTGAGAGGGCTACAGAGTTAGGGCTGGAGAGCTGTGCTTGCCCGGTAGCTATTTCGGGAGCAGGTACAGAATGATCTGATCCTGTACAGTCAATTCCTTAACTCTTTGAGGGAGGGCAAAGTTTGTCAAAGCTTTTTGTGTTATGGGAAGGATACTGCAGACTTGGAAGTAGCTACTGCGAACAAAAATATTTAAAACAGGAGAGAGGGAAATCAGAATACCAACTGATGAATAAATCGATCTCAGATGTGAGGGAAAATATTAGATTTTTTTTAGTAATTTGTAATAACTAGATCTTTGGAGAATAATGATATGATTTGCGGAGTCAGCCTAGATTTTAGAAAGGGAAATCGTTTTTGATAAACCACTTGGAGTTTGTGGAGGATGTTGATTGTGACATCGACAAATGAGAACCAATAGGAACAGTGTATTTGAATTTTCACAGGTTTTTGACAGGTGAGTGAAGAACGTTAACGTCCTTGTGTAAGGGGTGAATATACTACATGGATTGAGAATTGACTAATGGGGAGAATACAGAGAGTAAACGTCTGGACTAAAGGTCATTGCTCATCGGGTAGCCCATGTATCAGTGCTTAGAGCACAGCTGCTCACAAGGCAAAGAAATGAATTGAATGTGAGCAACAAATACAGTCCTTTTTATTAAGAATTCAGGAGAAGATGAGAATTTGGGAACTGCAGTTATCACTTACACAATTCACATGAGCCAGCAAATAATCAGGACAGTAAATGGTATGTTATCCTTCATTACAAAATGTTTCAAGTGTTGAAGTATATTCATCTTCCTGCAGTTGTAGCATGTTGCGAGACGGTATTTAGGCCACTGAGTACAGTTCTCTCTCCTTTATAAGGAGTGATTTCATTGCGACTGAGATAGTGCAAAATAGTTTCACCAGACTTATTCCTGGGATGATGGTACCGTGAGGAAAGTGTGAGGAAAATGAATGTTTAATCCATGGCGTTGAGAGCGAATAACAGGCTTTGATATTTAAATTTGAAAATTAGGCGCTAACACTCATATTGTCAAGAAAAAGACAGGTGAAACATTACATTTACCCATGATATTTGATTCCCAATAGTTCACATACCTACCCGAAGCCTCCATGTTGGTTGAGAGGCAGCTCCAGGCTCTGAATGAACTCTCACTGTCTCAATATGCAGTTGGTTATGAACCTGCACTGTTCACAAATCTGTCAGCAGCCACAATACCTTACTTCTGAAAGAGTAAGCCATCCCCACCAGTTTCTAATTTTCATCGAAACACCAGTCTGTCTTTTCGGACACAGAAGCTATTTTGTTGAGTCTTGGCACTTCTGTAAACTAAGTTAATGTAAGACGTGTACCACTCGCAACTGATCCAAGAGGAACAACATAGAGCAGTTTATCTGTGTAGTCTCTGCTTCACTGTTTGTCATGTTGAGGCATCAATGACAACTTACTATTTCTTATAATTGATTTGACAGGCTGAGTGACCTCTTCCTGGTCACATGGAAGAGACTCAAAGACCTGACTTGGCAACTCCTGGCTCCTGTTAACACCTCGATGTGCTATCTACATTCCTTCCCTCCTTGTGTAAAAGGCAGGAGGGACTGAATGGGCTATCCCTGTTCTTGTCCGATAGTTTCAGTGGGTTGAATACATTCCATTGCAACCAGGTTGAGGTGCTGAATGAGCTCCTCTTATTTAACTGTGGGAAAGAGAAATTTGTAGTAGGACTGTAACATGAATATTACCTTCACTTTAGCAACACAGTTTAGATGCTATCCAGGTCTTGCTGCACATGGACACGGACTGCTTCAGCAATGAACAGGTGACAAATTATTCTTAACAATCCTCAGTGAGCATCTTCCACTTCTGACCGCATGACGTGGGAAAGACGTTGAAGCAACAGAAGAAAGCAATCTTAAGGATGCGCCCTGAGATATCCTGTGACAGAGATAATTGATCCTCACCAACCACAAATATCTTCCCTTGTCCTCTGAATGCATCTAACCAGTGGGGAGTTTACGACTCATTCCTATTGAATTCAATTCTGTTCGGGTTCCTTGAAATCCTGCCTTGATATCAGGGCCAGTCACTCTTACCACGTGTTCATATCTTTTACTCTTGTTCATAGGCCACTGTGTCTTTGTGAGCAGCGTTTCCTTCTCACAGAGGGTAGTGACTGTCGGGACTTCTGTATTCCAGAGAGGTAGGGGAGGTAGATCACTAAGATGTTTAGAAAGGGGCAAAGTGGATTTCTGAGGTAGCAGAATGTTGAGGGCTGCAGGGATTGAGAATAAGATTTGAGGCTTCTGCAGATTATCTATGATCATATTGAAGGGAAAGACAGGCCAGAAGGGCTGAATGACCCTATTTGTGTATTTGACGTTCTCTCATTCTTTTATTGGGAAGTTATTTTCCTGGAAGTTCTGTTATTGGATGTTGCAGTCAGGGAGACCAGAGGATTTTGTGCGCCATCGCTGAGTGAGATTTGTATTTACAGTGAATCTGGATCGACAACATGACCAACGAATGAAGACAGTTCTGTAAATATAGGGGAGTGAGATGTTTCACACCGTCACCTAGCCATTCTTTTCCCAAGAATATTTTCCAATGCCATGTCAAAATGCGTGTGACCATCTTCTTCCGCTGAATGGTTTCCGCTGTTTCTGTGCACCAGGTTATTAGGGTAAATGGCCTCCGACTGTTCCTGTCCAGCATGTTTGAGAGGTTCAATCAAACTTAGGAACTCGGGACTGAGGAGAAGGGTTGGTCATTAGACACTTGGAGCCTTCTCCACCAGGCACTAGGATTGTGGCTGATCTAGTTGTGGCTTCAGCCTCACCTTCCTGCCAGTAATTCGTTGTCTTTTACCATCCAATATCGAAGTAGCATGGCTTTCAGTAAATGCAAACACACAAGCACAACAAACTTCTGGGGAAGACCATTCCCACTCAAACAGCCCTTTGTGAATTTCTCCTCATCCTTTTTCAGACTGGGCTGGAGAGGTCTCTGTTTCATTTTCTAATCCCAATCCTCCATTGCTCATGACATATTTTAAATGGAACTAGGTTGGTGATACAATCAATGATGTAGTTCTCAGACGAGGTCAGGTTCTTTATTCAGGACAAGTCAGATAGATGGGTTAAATTTGGAAAAGTAATTTACCGAAATAAACTTACTCGACCTAATGGAAAGATACATGACAAGCAATGTGGACAAAAATATGCATTAATATTTATCTTTCAATGTATACTGAGACGCAGTTTGTATACACAGAAACATGCACTTACACATACAGAGACACATACACTGAGACACTCAAAGTGTCACACACACAAGTGCACACAGACCACACATACACATGCATGAAGACAAACACAAAAAAACTCTGCAGAATATCAGCTTGAAAGAGATTTTCGTCGCAAAAGTTAAAATCAAGACAAAAGTAAATATTAAATTGTATTCTGCATCTGAGGTGATTCTGTTCACACAAGCTGCTGTCAATTGGATTCCTTCCTGGAACATTTGGATATGGCTGAATACCCTTTGCTTCTGGCAGTGTGGAGATTCCAACAAATCCTCAACAAGAATCCTTCACGAGTGCTAAAGATGCCTGATGAGTTTTCACCTCTCATACGTTGCTGTGATAAAGAAGGCACAAGGAAACAAAGGAAACAATAAGCCGTGAACGTCTCTAGCAGGTTGCATCTTCTCCAACTTTTAAATGAAATATACAATAATGTTATCTGACCATTTAATTGGACCAAATGAAGCCTCCTTGAATATGCTCGGGATTGTATGACTCTGTCCCTGTTCTCAGATCCATGTAGGAGCATTTTATAAGCTATAATTTGCGTTTGTATTTGTCCTCATAATTTTGTCCAATAAATCCATGTCTTTGGACTATCTGTGTTAAAATGAATACATTGTTCTCTTATTTTGAATCCTTAGTTCTAGTTTCCCACACCAGAGGAAATGTCAATCAGCCAAGCATCTGATGCACTCTCCTCAAGATCTTATATGGTTCAGTATGAAAATCTCTCATTCTCAAACATGAAGTGCTCTGGCCTTGTAGAGGTTTATAAAATTATGAGGGGCATGGGAATGGTGAATACCCAAGGACATTTTCTCATGTTGAGGGAGTCCAAAACTAGGGCACATGGATTGAAGATGAGGAGAAAAGATTTAAAAGAAACAAAAGTGGTAATCTTTTCTCGGAGTGTATAGAATGAACTGTCAAAGGAAGTGTTCGAGGCTGGGAAAATTACAAGCTATTTGAATGGGTACTTGAATAGGAAGGGTTATGGGCCAAGTGCTGGCAAACGGGACGAGATTAATTGAGGACATCAGGTCGTCATGGACAAGGTGAACCGAAAGGTCTGTTTCTGTGCTGTATGACAGAATAAGGCCTTCTTTCCAGGAACACGTACATCTTTACAAACCTTCAGAATCAATTGAGAATATTTATTTTTCAGTTTAGGGAATCATCACTACACGCAATACATCATGCCTCAGGCAGCCCCTGTACAGTTGCAGGTGGCCATTCAGCCCTGCTGCTCCATGTGCAATGTTGATGTGATTGTAACTAAACATCCCTTTCCTGTCTGTTCCCAATAAATATGGATTCTTCTGTTCATGAATGATCGATGGAACCCAATTTTGAATTTTTTTTGGTAACCCAGTCTTCACTGCTGCTTGGGCTTGGGAACACTACAGATCACACAAACATAAAGAGAACGGAACATCCCTGTCTCAGTCAGAAATGGGAATGCCCTTATTCTTAAAATGTGTCTCCCTCAAGCCAATTACCATACTTTTGACAAAGGGACACAACAATTAGAAACAAATATCGGCCATTCAAAACACAAATCTGTCCACATTTCCTTTAACAACCGGCAATCAAATACTTCCCGAATTTAGCCTCAACTGAGGTTAGATGAACTACAGAAGCCATAAGCTCACATGCGTGTAGGAAATTGGAACATACAACAGTGCAGCAGACCATAGCCCTTCAGCCTTCGATGTTGTGCCAACCTTTTATCCTCATCTAAGACTAAACTAAACATCATACCCTTCATTTTAATATCATCCATGTGTCTATCCAAGGCTTGCTTGATTGTCCTGAATGTATCTGATTCTACTACCACCGCTGGCTGTGCATTCCACGCACCTACCACTATCTGTAGAAAAAAATACTGTCTCTGACATCTCCCCTCAGCCTTCCTCCAATCACTTTAAAATTATGCTTCCTGAGTGATAGCCATTTGCACCCCGGTAAAAAATCTCCACTTGACCACTCTATCTATGCCTCATCATTTTGCACCAATATTATGTATCCCCCCTCATCCTTCTTCACTCCCATGAGAAAAGCCTAGCTCCCTTAGAAATTCTCCATAAGACATGCCCTCCTGTACAGGCAACATCCTGGTAAATCCTGTCTGCTTCCTCTGGAAAGCTTCCAATTTCTTCTCATAATGGGGCGACCAGAACACAACACAATACTTCATGTGTGGTCTAACCAGGGCCTTATAGAGCTACAGCATAATCTCGCGGCTCTTAAACTCAATCTCCCTGTTAATGAAAACCAACTCACCATATTCCTCTTAACACCCCTATCAACTTGAATGGCAACTTGGACGTACCTTAGGGCGTGGACAATAAGATCCGTCTTTTCCTCCACACGGCCAAGAATGCTACCTTTAACCCGGTAATCTGCATTTGAATTCGAACTTCCAAAATGAATCACTTCAGAAAATAGGAAATTGGAGCAGAATTAAGCCATTTAGCCAATCGGATCTGCTGTGTCATTTGATCACGGGTGAAAAGTTTCTCAGCCGCATTCTTTTGGCTTCGCTAACTGATCAAATGGTTCCCTTATTAATGAAAAACGTATTTATTTCTATCTTAAACAAACTACTTTTTCTGTGGGCAGGAGTGTGCATGTGTTAGTGTGTAAGTGTTCATACCTGAATCTATATGTGTTGTGTGCTTAATGTGTCTGTGTATATTTGTGTGTATCCCTGTCTGCATCTCTGTTAAACGTGGTCTTTGTAGTTTTTGGGGTAAATCCACTGAAATTGACTCCAACACCCTCCCCCTTCCTCCATCTCTACTGTCTCTGCACAAATGTCAGATTTTTTTCTCTCTCAGAGGACATCAAATTCTGTGAATCTCTCAGATTGCACGACTGCTTTGATTTTCAAATAATGCCTTTCTAAGCGCAGAGCAGTTTCGTCTGATACCTAGTGATATTGTTCTTGAGATATTACCAACATCACTGAGTCAGTTTCAAGACTTTTCAATCCTTTCTCACTTGTAATTTGTAAAAGTGCATTACAAAAGATTTCAAGTTAAAGAACGAGCAATAAATGCATTACATCACTTTACAAATGTTTCAGTCGACTTTCATTGAGTGCAGTTGCAGTGGAAATACTCTTTATTGTATCCATCCGTGTCACGAATAATCTTGAAAGACACATCATTTCCACGTTGTAGAAGGAGCGCAGACATTACTCTACATGAGCATTCTTCACTCTTAGGGTCCTCAGTACAATTACGATACTCCCTATACCTGCCTATATGTGTGTGGGCATGTATGTGTGGTGATGGTGCCGTCAGTTTGGATGGTGCTATGAGCTGGCTCCCTCCCAGACTGAAACTCTGATGTGAGAAAGTGAGGTCTGCAGTTGCTGGAGATCAGAGTGCTGGAAAAACACAGCAGGTCAGGCAGCTTCTGCTCACTAGCAAAATTAACATTTTGGGCTGGAGCACTTCCCCAGGAATGCCGTCGACATAATAGAGTATGAAGACCAACTGAGGGGGGATTGCTTCACTTTAAACACCACAGAGGCTGACATATCCGCTATGCACATGGATACACACAGAGACATGCAGGTATGCACAGAGATGAATACAGACATGCAAAGACACACATTATTGATTATAGGTTCAAGGTTTGTGCGAAGATTTGTAGCTCGAGTGCTCGTTGTTGTGGTTCTGTTTGCCGAGCTGGAAGTTTTTGTTGCAAACGTTTCGTCCCCTGTCTAGGCAATATCATCAGTGCTTTGGAGCCTCCTGCGAAGCGCTTCTTTGATGTTTCTTCCGGTATTTATCGTGGTCTGTCCTTGCCGCTTCCGGGTGTCAGTTTCAGCTGAAAGAGGAAGAGGAACACCTATATAAGCTATTCACCAAAAACGGATACGCGCAACTTTATCAACAGATGCCGAAGAGACAGACCACGGAACGAGGACATGCCACATTCAAAAGGACTAGCCACACTACCATACATCAGGAGCGTTTCAGAACTGATAATCAGACTACTGCGACCCTTAGGACTCATAACGGTACACAAACCAACAGCCACGCTCAGACAACAACTCACTAGAACAAAGGACCCGATACCCAACATGAGCAAAACTAATGTAGTTTACAAAATACCATGCAAGGACTGCACAAAACACTATATAGGGCAAACAGGAAGACAGTTAACAATCCGCATACATGAACATCAACTAGCCACGAAACGACACGACCAGCTATCCCTAGTAGCCACACACGCAGACAACAAGCAACATGAATTCGACTGGGAAAACACTACTATCATAGGGCAGGCCAGACAGAGAACAGCCAGGGAATTCCTAGAGGCATGGCATTCATCCACAAACTCCATCAACAAACACATCGACTGGACCCAATATACCAACCACTACAGCGGACAGCTGAAACTGACACCCGGAAGCGGCAAGGACAGACCACTATAAATACCGGAAGAAACATCAAAGAAGCGCTTCGCAGGAGGCTTCAAAGCACTGATGATGTTGCCTGGCCAGGGGACGAAACGTTTGCAACAAAACCTTCCAGCTCGGCGAACAGAACCACAACATTGATTATAGGTACACACACACACACACACAGAGAAACTGATGCAGTAACACAAATACTAATACAGACATACAGAGACACATACCGATACACTGATGCACATGCACACATAGATAAAATGTCATCAATACAGACATACTATCCACATACTGACACACTGATGTTTATACAGACATCGAGAATCCGCCACTTTTTCACATGGTTATATTCCCAATATTTCACTTGCTCTGTGTGGTGTTTGTCAAATTTTCCATTGCACTGTAGGAAATCCTCTGCACCCTCTCTATAGCTTCCACATTTTTCTACAACAAGGCGACCAAAACACAATGTGTAGTGTTACATCATGGCGATGAACCCTTCCGCTAATTAAACCAAACAGCCAGAAAAGCTCAACTTGCAACGTAAGCTGTTAAAGTATGAGTGACAAACCTCAAAATTCACTCTTTAAGTATAAATAATATCAATTTATTCCTTAACTCTAAACGTGAACATTGAAAAACAACTATTCACAACTCGAAGACACTCCTTCTCTGAACTGGTTGCTAATTGCCTCCAAAGTTATAACAACGTAATGTTCCAATAAGAAAAGCCCATATTAAAATTGCATCAACTTAATTTCAAAACCACACCGCATCTGTCATCTCCAGTGTTATCTTTCTTTCAGTTGAAGATCTTCCTGCGTTGTCTTCTGAATTTTAGTGCAAGGATGTTTCATAAAAAAACGGTATCTTTGTCAGACAGAGTTTTGCATGGCCATCTCTCTCTAGATGGCAGTTACTCTCAGCCCAACTAGCGAACTGCCTAGCTCTTTTATGCCACTCAATATTTGATCATCTCATTGGTTGGATGTTGGAAAAACAATAAATTCAAAATCGATTGACTTTTGTATCCTGGGGCATAATTTAATATGAATGGTTAAATGCGAAGTGTTGTCAAACAGCAACCAAAACTCAAAGTATCTGCTTCACAGCCAAACTTTGCATGCTTTATATTTTCCAGTATACTTTGGGATCTGCTAGCTTGTCATACGACAGGTGCTTGCAAGCTCTCAGTGCAGAACAACATTCACTATCTCTTAAAAGATATTATACACACTTTCAACTTCATAACAGTGGTTTATTCCGAGATTTATAGACATGTAGCATAATCTCAGAACTCTGAAACTCAATTCTGTAGCTTGTGAAAGCCAACACAATATACACTTTCTTAACGACCACTCAACCTGGGTCATAATTAGGATGGTGTTGGAAAAGCACAGCAGATCAGGCAGCATCCGAGGAGCGGGGAAATTGATGTTTCGGGCAGAATCTCTTCATCAGATGATGAAGAGCTCCTGCTTGAAACGTCGGTTTTCCTCCTCCTCGGATGCTGCATGACTTGCTATGCTTTACAGCACCATTCTACTCTTGACTCTGATCTCTAGCATCTGCAGTCCTCGCTTTTGCCGATTTGCCATCAACCTGGGTGGCAACAGTGAGGGATCTCTGGACAGGGACCCCAAGATCCCCCTGTTCCTCCGCACTGCCAAGAATACTGCCTTTAGCCCAATTTATATTCCAATTCGACCTACCAAAGTGAATGACTTCACCCTTTTTCAGGTTTAACTTGATCTGCCTCTCATTATCTCAGATCTGAATCCTGTAATTTGTTCTATTGCAACCTACAACATACCTCAACGTTATCCAGAACTTCACCAACCTTTGTGATTTCGGCAAATGTACTAATCCACTAATCCACAGAACCCGGGTCTCTGGCGCTGTGAGGCAGCAGTGCTAACCACTGTGCCACCGTGCCGCCCGACGGTGTTCTTGAGCTTTATCTAATTGATTGAAGGCTAGGGTGATAAAAATGCCTAAATACAGGAAACCTCCGTTTGCCCATCTGAAATGAAATCAGATTCAACCTCCAAGATCGGGTATTCTAATAAGACACCAACAGGCATGGTCTCTGATTTCATAAAATTGATTTTATACCCCAAGAAAGATCCAAGTACATTAATCACTTGGGGCACAGATATTATCGAGTTAGTTAGAAAGAGAAGAACGTCATCTGCATAAAATATGATCTTAAGCCATCCTGATCCTACCTCCAGGGCAGTAATATTGTGGTCCCTCCAGTTAGGCTCTGCCAGCGGTTCAATCTCCAGTGTAAATAGTAACGTTGAAAGAGGACACCCTTGACGACTGCCTCTGTCATTGCTAAAAATGTCAGACGTTGTACCATGAGTAAGATCCGCTGCTTCGTAACTAGATAATATTGTTACCCAGTTGGCAATGGCCCGTCCAAGGCCAAACCATTCCAAGACATAATAGAGGTACGACCACTCCACCCGGTCAAATATTTTCTCTGCATCCACTACCAAGCCAGGAATCTACCCTAGCTGGCACACCTGTACCATATTAGCACTCTCCTATTATTATTACATGACCTGTGACCCCTAATAAAACCTGTCTGGTCCTGTTTCACAATGAAGGGCAAGACCTTCTCCAGCTTCAACCCCAGCATTTTCACCAAAATATTAAAGTCCACGTTTAATCATGATATAGGCCTTTATGAAGTGTAATCCTCTGGAGAATAAGACAAATAATTCCTTCTCTCAGAGAGGAAGAGAGGTAGGCCTGACTGTACGAATAATTGCACATATCCAACATTGGCCCAGCCAGCATGTCTATGAACTCCTTTTAAATCTCACTCTAAAATCCTTCTGGGCCCGGTGTTTTACCACTCTGGACCTGCCTCACTGCCTCCTGTATCTTTTGGATTGTCAGAGGGGCATTCGAAAGCTACGCCTGTTCTGAAGTTACACCTGGGAGGTCCAGGATACTAAAAAGGGTTTCATTGTTGCCAATCTGTCCTTACAGCCCTCTGAATGGAACAACCCAGAAAAAGGACTTCAAGAATGCTGCATTAATCTTTCTGGGATCGCAGGTGCTTTGAAAAGCACATGCGCTAATGGATGTGATAGACTGGGGGCACGCTTCTTTCTGGCCAAGTATGCCAGATATCTCCCCGGCTTATCACCATTCCCGAATACCCTCTGTTTAGGAAATGAAATCCCTCTCTTTTCTGTCTGGGTGAGAGCAGCGTTCAGAGCAGCCCGGATCATTGTAATCTGCTGCAACCTAGTTACAAACGGTCTGTCAAAATATGCTCTGTCAGCTGTTCCTCTCCCTTCTACCGCTTCCGAGTTTCCGAGTAAGAAATAATCAAACCCACTGCGTAGGCCTTCGCAGTCTCCCAGAGCACCATCGGATTACTGGCCGTCCAAATTAATGTACAAAAAATTTTTGAAATCCCATGAAAAATATTCAATAAGAAAACAAATCTTAGCAGGACTTATACACTTAATGGTAAGGCTGAACAGGGAGTGTTGCTGAACAAAGAGACCTTGGAATGGAGGTTCAGAGCTCGTTGAAAGTGCAGTCGCAGGTAGATAGGATGGTGAGGAAGGCGTTTGGTATGCTTTCTTTTATTGGTCAGAGTATTAAGTACACGAGTTGAGAGGTCATGTTGCAGTTATACAGGACATTGGTTCGGCCACTGTTGGAATTTTGCATGTAATTTTGGTCTCCTTCCTATCGGAAATATGTTGTGAAACTTGAAAAGATTCACAAGGATGTTGCCAGGGTTGGAGGATTTCAACTACAGGGAGAGGCTGAACAGGCTGGGGCTGTTTTCCCTGGAGTTTCACAGGCTGAGGTGTGACCTTATAGAGGTTTACAAAATTATGAGAGGCATGGATAGGATTAATAGACAAATTATTTTCCCTGGGGTCAGGGAGTCCCGAACGAGAGGGCATAGGTTTAGGGTGAGAGGGGAAAGATATAAAAGAGACCCAAGGGTCAACTGTTTCACGCAGAAGGTGGTACACATATGGAATGAGCTGCCAGAGGATGTGGTGGAGGCTGGCACAATTGCAATATTTAAGAGATATTTGGATAGGTATATGAATAGGAAGGGTTTGGAGGGATATGTGCTGGGTGCTGGTAGGTGGGACTAGATTGGGTTGGGATATCTGGTCGGCATTTTTGGGTTTGACCGAGGGGTCTGTTTCCATCTCTATGACTCTATGACGAGCTATCCTTCAAGAGGAAAGTATCCATGCACCAGTGCTGCGAGCCTGTCCCGTTGCCACCATCCTTAACCTCCATGTATACTGTCATATGATCAGAAATGGCAATGTTCCCAATTCTACAGGACAGCACTGAATTCAAAAAGGCCAATGTGGCAAAAACATGTCAATCCTAGTTTGGCACTTATGTGGGTTAGGTAAAAAGATGAAATCCCTACACTAAGGGTGAACCATCTCAACACATCCACCAAGCCCAACTCCCTGTTTAGCTCCACCAGCTGCCGAGATTGCAGGGAAATATCCTCGAGAACTCAAAAGATCCTATCCACTTTGGGACCCATATATCAGTAAATATCTCCCTCTAAAATTGCATGATGCACCCAAGGGCCATCAACCTGGAGAGTGCATCCGTTAATTTGAAGGGTGTACCAGGGGCAAGATGGAGGACGGGAAAAAATTCTGTTAATAATAGCTGCTCCTTTTTTTTGAGGTATTTTAAGTGCTGGAGGTGATTTCCTCAAATTCCAGGAAAATAATTTTATATGCTGTTGCATTGTTTTGGAACTTTGGGAAAAAAACAATGTCAAAACAACAGCAGTTTCAAAAGGGAGAAGGACAGACGAAAGAAGCACATGGTGAGGACCGTGCAGGGGAGAGAGAGAGAGGGAGAGAGAGAGAGATAGAGAGAGAGAGAGAGATAGAGAGAGAGAGAGAGAGAGAGAGAGAGAAAGAGAGAGAGAAAGAGAAAAAGAGAGAAAGAACCAATTTCACGACTAATCTTGGAGAAACCTGTTTCGGCGAAGTCCACAACACAGAATTAGATAAGTATATCGTTGTTTTAAGTCTGTACAATATCTGTTTTTGGAGATAAGTCTCTTGATGAAGCTTATAATATAAGACATAGCTATTAATTTAACCTGATGCAGTGTTTTGTAGAGGAATAAGACGGTGTTATTTTCTAGGTCTATAAATTGTGAAGGGGCAAAAATGGCCTTTGCAGTGATATGTACTTCTTCTCAGATGTGGGAGTTTAAAGAGAGTTTAAGGGTTACTGTAGATTATATCTGCCATAAATGCTGTTGGATGCGAGTCTTATCAGATCAAATGGATAAGTTGGATCGACAGTTAGAAGTGATGAGGAATTTGCAACAGCAACAGTATGTGATGGATGGCCGTTATAGGAAGAGGGAAAGTCTCAGATACAGTCATATAGTTGGGTTAACTCCAAGAAGGGTAAGAGAGGTAGGCACCTCGGGCAGGAGTGTACCCATTAGATTGTGAATGTTCCCATTTCAAACAGGTGCGCTGTTTTGGAAAATGTAGGGAGTGATGGATTCCCAGGGGAACGTAGTACGAATACACAAGTTTCTGTGATAGAGACTGGCTCTAATGCAACGAGGGGTACATCGGCTTCCAAGAGATCAATTGTATTAGGGGATTCTGTAGGCCAAACTACAGACAGACGTTTCTGTGGCCAGCAGAGGAACAGCAGAAGGGAGTGTTGTTTCCCTAGTGCCAGAATCAAGGATATCTCAGAGAGGGTGCAGAATGTTCTCACTGGGGAGAGGTTTCAGCAACTGGTCGTTGTCCACATTTGAATCAACGATATAAGAAGGAAAAAGGTTGAGATTCTGAAGGCAGATCACAGAGAGTTAGGCATAAATTTAAAAAGAAGTCCTCAAGGGTAGCAATATTTGGATTACTCCCAGCGCTACGAGCTACTGAGGGTAGGAATAGGACGATATAGCATATGAATGCATGGCTGTGGAGCTGGTGTATGGGAGAAGGATTCACGTTTTTGGATCACCGGAATCTCTTTTGGGGTAGAAGTGACCTGTACAAGAAGGACGGATTGCACCTAAATTGGAAGGGGAGTAATATACTGACAGGGAAATTTGCTAGAACTGCTCGGGCGGATTTAAACTAGTATGGTGGACGGGGGCTACCTACGGAGATAGTGAGGAAAGAGATCAATCTGAGACTGGTACAGTTGAGAACAAAATGCAGTCAAACAGTCAGGGCAGGCAGGGACACTGTAGGACTGATAAATTAAACTGCATATCTTCAATGTAAGGGGCCTAACAGGGAAGGCAGATGAACTCAGGGCATGGGTAGGAACATGGGACAGGGATATCATAGCAATTACAGAAACATGGCACAGGGATGGGCAGGACTGACAGCTTAATGTTTCAGGAAGGATGGAAAGGGACGTAAGAGAGGAGAGGGAGTGGCATTTTTGATAAGGGGTAGAACTATCGCTGTGCTGAGGGAGGATATTCCCGGAAATACATCCAGGGACGTTATTTGGGTGGAACTAAGAAATAAGAAGGAGTTGATCACCTTATTGGGATTGTGTTATAGACCCCACAATAGTCAGAGGGAAATTGAGAAACAAACTTGTACAGCTATCTGTAACAATAATAGGGTAGATATAGTAAGGGATTTTTAAATTTCCAAACATAGACAAGGACTGCTATAGTGTTAAAGGTTTAGATGGAGAGGAATTTCTTAAGTGCGTACAAGACAATATTAAGATTCAATATGTGGTTGTACCTACCAGAGAAGGTGCAAAACTTGACCTACTCTTGGGAAATAAGGCAGAGCAGGTGACTGAGGTGTCAGTGGGACGGCAATTTGGGGCCAACGACCATAATTCTATTCGTTTTAAAATAGTGATGGAAAAGGATAGACCAGAACTAAAAGTTGAAGTTCTAAATTGAATAAAGGCCAATTTTGGCGGTATTAGGCAAGAACTTTTGAAAGCTGATTGCAGGCAGATTTTGGCAGGTAAAGGGATGACTGGAAAATGGAAAGCCTTCAGAAATGAGATAACAAGAATCCAGAGAAAGTATATTTCTGTCAGGGTGAAAGGAAAGGCTGGTAGGTATAGCGAATGCTGGATGACTAAAGAAATTGAGGGCTTGGTTAAGAAAAAGAAGGAAGAATATGTCAGGTATAGACAGGATAGATCGAGTGAATCCTTAGAAGAGTACAAGGGAAGTAAGAGTATACTTAAGAGGGAAATCAGGGAGGCAGAAATGGGACATGAGATAGCTTTTGCAAATATAATTAAGGAGAATGCAAAGGGTTTTTACAAATATATTGAGGACAAAGGGGTAACTAGACAGAGAATAGTCCCCTCAAAGTTCAGCAAGGCTGCCTTTGTGTGGAGCCGCAGAAAATGGCGGAGATACTAAATGAATATTTTGCATCAGTTTTTACTGTGGAAAAGGATGTGGAAGATATAGATTGTAGGGAAATAGATGGTGACAACTTGGAAAATGTCCAGATTACAGAGGAGGAAGTGCGGGATGTCTTGAAATGGGTCAAGGTGGATAAATCCCCAGGTTCTGATCAGGTGTACCTGAGAACTCTGTTGGAAGCTAGCGAAGAGATTGCTGGGCCTCTTGCTGAGATATTAGTATCATCGATAGTCGCACGTGAAGTGTCGGAAGACTGGAGGTTGGCAAATGTGGTGCCACTCTTTAAGAAGGGCGGTAAAGACAAGCCAGAGAACTATAGACCGATGAGCCTGACGTCGGTGGTGGGCAAGTTGTTGAAGGGATACTGAAGGACAGTATGTACATCTACTTGGAAAGGCAAGGACTGATTAGGGATAGTAAACATGGTATTGTGTTTGGGAAATCATGTCTCACAAACTTGATTGAGTTTTTTGAAGAAGTAACATAGAGGATTGATGAGGGCAGAGCAGTAGGTGTAATCTATGTGGACTTTAGTAAGGTGTTCAACAAGGTTCCCCATGGTAGACTGATTAGCAAGATTAGATCTTACGGAATACAGGGGGAACTAACCATTTCGATACAGAACTGGCTCAAAGGTAGAAGACAGAGGGTGGTGGTGGAAGGTTGTTTTTCAGACTGGGTGTCTGTGACTAGTGGAGAACCACAAGGATCGGTGCTGTGTCCTTTACATTTTGGCATTTACATAAATGATTTGGATGAGAGCATAAGAGGTACAGTTAGTAAGTTTGCAGATGACACCAAAATTGGAGGTGTAGTGGACAGCGAAGAGGGTTACTTCAGATTACAACAGGATCTGGACCAATTGGGCCAATGGGCTGAGAAGTGGCAGATGGAGTTTAATTCAGATAAACGCGAGGTACTTCATTTTGGGAAAGCAAATCTTAGCAGGACTTATAAGCTGGATGGTAAGGTCCTAGGAAGTGTTGCTGAACAAAGAGACCTTGGAGTGCAGGTTCATAGCTCCTTGAATGTGGAGTCACAGGTAAATAAGATAGTGAATAAGACATTTGATATGCTTTCTTTTATTGTTCAGAGTATTGAGTACACGAGTTGGGAGGACATGTTGCAGCTGTACAGGACATTGCTTAGACAATTGATTGAATGTTGTGTGTAATTCTGGTCTCCTTCCTATCGGAAATATGTTGTAAAACCTGAAATGGTTCGGAAAAGATTTACAAGAATGTTGCCAGGGTTGGAGGATTTCAGCTACAGGGAGAGGCTGAACAGGCTGGGGCTGTTTTCTCTGGAGCGTCGGAGGCTGAGGTGTGACCTTATAGAGGTTTACAAAATTATGAGGGGCATGGATAGGTAAATAGGCAAAGTCTTTTCCCTGGGTTTGGGGAGTCCAGAACTAGAGGGCATAGTTTAATGGTGAGAGGGGAAACATATAAAAGAGCCTTGAGAGGCAACTTTTCAAGTGTGGTACGTGTATGGAATGAACTGCCAGAGGAAGTGATGGTGGCTGGTACAATTGCAACATTTAAGAAACATTTGGATAGGAATATGAATAGGAAGGTTTTACAGGGATATGGGCTGGGTGCTGGCAGGTGGGACTAGATTGGGTTGGGATATCTGGTTAGCATGAATGGGTTGGACCAAAGGGTCTGTTTCCATGCTGTACATCTCTTTGACGCTATGACTCTCTCCCATGTTCCTCTCTGTGTATTAAACATTTATGGATCAGAAACAGGTGACATTCGTCCTTAATTTGGAGGAGCAACTGGTAAAGAAGGTTCTTCTGAATGAGAAAATCTACTCCTCTACATTTTGAATTAAAGGATGAAAATAACACCCAGACAAACAGTCTCTTCTGTAACTTTAAATGTTCCTTATCGGTTAGGTGACTTTTTTTTCTGGCACCAAGGTTACATTGACCTTTCCCTTTCTAAGGCTTGAAAGCATCAATTGGTGAATCATTCCCGTTTAATGTTCCAGGTGCACTATTTAAATGAGCAGTTAGCCATAGTCATCCGAAACAGCCCACGATCCCCCTGTGAGGAAGGATCGTTTTTATTGTGTACTGCGAGAAAGTGGCAAACAGTTCGTATAAACTTGAAAATACAACTTCAAGAACTACCAATTCTAAACTCCTAACAAATCCTTGTACAATGAACCAACATATAACACAAATAAGAGGTGATTCTTCCTCCTTCCCCACAGGGAGCGCTCATACTAACACTAATCCCCCCTTGGCTCCTATTAGCTAAAGCTGCTCGCCAAAACCAATCAAACAAACTTTAAATTTTACATGTGTCTTGCAACAAGAAAATTAAAAGTGGACACTCAACCTGTCCCATCCATATCCAAGGCAGTCCTGTTGAAAAACAAATGTAACCCTTCACCACCACACCCACCCCACCCCCCTGAACACTACCCCCATTCCATACTAAGAGAGAGAAAAAAAGGTTAATGGGAGGGTAGGAAGAAAGGAGAAACGAGAAACGAGAGAAAGAGAAATGAATGGGACCCCCACATACAAAAAAAACAAAACCAGCTAAACGAGGCAACCCACAGAGGAAACAAAGAGAACAGGATTGTCCATACTATTTGAACCAGCAAATCTATCTTAAGGTGTCCAGGAAGTCCTTTGCATTTTCTAGTGAGTCAAAATTAAACAAAGACCCTCTGTGGTTGAAACATAATATTGTCGGGTATCTTACAGTATACTGAATATTCAGTTCCCTCAGCCTCCTTTTTATACTATCAAAGGCCTGCCTCTTGTGGATCATGGCCACAGAAAGGTCCTAGAAAAAACATTATTCATGATCCTTTGGATATCAGAGCCTGTGGATCCTTCCCCAGTGCTGGAGACCCATTTGTTTCTCTCCATAGTGCTGGAGTTGCCCAAGGACTGGGCGGGTGTGCTGGTCTGACCTGGGCTTGCGCACTGTGACCTGGTGAGCCTGTTCGACCCACATCCGGCCAGCCTCGAATTCCAACTTCAAAAATTACTGAAGTCATTGCTCCAAAAATCGATGGGCTGGCCTTCTTCTTCCCGTCCCGCCAGCCCGACCAGGCATATATTCTTATGATGGCCTCGATTTTTAATTTTGACCTGCTCCTCCATGCGCGGTACCCACCATCCCAAGGCCTGGACCCGACCTGCTGAGAATACCACTGCAGTTTCAGAGGACAGGGTCCGCTGCTCAACCTCTATTGCATGTGTCTGAGATGCTGGATCTCCTAGTCATGCTTCTGCAGCATGGCCGAGATCGGTTCCAGCCTAGTCTGGGTCTCCTCCATCTCTGAATCAATCTTCTCTCAGAGTTTTACGTACTTCATGACCAAGCTCCGCTCTAATGTTAAGTCCCCTGGCGGGTTCACAGAGGCCAACGCCACGGCCGTGGTCGAATCCGTTGCTGCAGGGCAGTGCCTGCTAGTTGCCATCCACGTGGTCCTTTACCCTTCGTCATTTTCCTTACTCACTTCAACTGACATACAGCAATGCAGGGGATCAATATTTTTACCACAATGGGTAAGAAAGAGAAGGTGAATGCACGAGTTTGTCTGGGTTCTGGTGTACAGCTGAGCAGGGCAAACCTACTGGGTTGCCAACATCTTGGAACACCCCAGAAAATAAATCATCTTTAATGACTTTTTTAAAAATGGGTTGAAGATATTTATTGTAGACAGAGACAATGGAAAACCAGTGATATAGTTAGGTATTCAGGTTTAAGAGCTCAGGCAGTGAGTAGTAAATAATATTAAACCAAAGTGATTCAAGAGGGATATTTGGAAATGGAAAGGTAAACGTGAAGTTGACCCCCATTTAAATGGAACGGGAACATAGAAGTAAAGACGTTCTGCACAGGCTGCACGGAGTGCGGATGAGGGTATAACTGTGTTCTGTACTGTTTCAAAGAATGAGAGGTGATCTCAGGGAAACTTAGAAAATTCACACACGGTAAACTTACTAATACAGGTGCTTGAAGAGGTGCAGCAGGCAAGGTTAGAGAGAATCCCAATATACTCTACGAAAAACATCAAGTAGAACGGAATAAGCAGGAAATAATTAGAGCCAATTAGAAAGCAAGGGGACAATCAGTATGTGAAGCTGGAGAACATTGGTGGATTATTACACGAGAGCTTCGTATCTGTTTTACCTGGGAGATGGAGGATGCAGGTACAGAATTCGAGAAGATGCATTGAGAGCTGTCAACTAAGATGCAAGTTGAGATGATGTAAATCCACATGAGTTGTATAACAGGATAATGTTTCAGACAAGAGAGGAAATGACCTGACCAAATGCTTAAGCCAAATCTGACCACAAAGGAGGTTCCAGAGGACTGGAGAGCAGCTGATAATATCCCACATTACAGAAAATGTGGTGGAGATAGACCAGTGTCTTTTGGTGTGCCACAGGGAGCAGTGCAGTGCATTTTATTATTTGTGGTATTCATAAATGATGTAGATGTGAATGTGGAAGGGTTGTGTGAGGGAAGAATTGGCGCGAGTGATAGATAAGTTTGAGTTTGACACAAACATTAACTCGGTGCTTGGCAGTTAGGAGGAAGGCCTTATTTTACAGGAAGATACAGATGGAATGGCCAGATGGGCAGATCAATGGCAGGTGGAACATAGCCCTGATAAATATGAGGTGATGCACTTTGGAAGAAGGAGCCAGACATGGGAATATTCAATGAATGGCAACACACTAGGAAGCTCAGAGGGTACTTCTCCACTCATCTCTGAATGTGATTGGACAGGGTGTTAAGCAAGTTAAGAAAGCACATGGGACTGTAGGCAATTTGTATCCACATCGAGGCGTACATAATATGATCTAAACACGCCATTGGTTAGGTCATAGATAGAATGCTGTGTGTAATTCTAGGAGCTACATTACAGTAAGAATGTGATTGCACTGGAGGGGGTAAAGAGGAGATTCACCAGGATGTTTCCTGGGATAGAGCTTATCAGGGATGAAGAGAGATTGGATAAGCTCGGATTGTTTACTTTGGAACAGATAGGGCTGAAGGGGAGGTGATTCAGAAGGATAAGATTACAAGGGACATGGACAAGGTGAACAGAAATCAGATGTTCCTTTTACTCAAAAGGCCAAGAACAAGGGATAAGGCATTTAAAGCGAAGGCTTTGAGGTTTAGAGAGAATTTGACCATTGTTTTTCACCCAGAGAGTGTTGTGGTCTGGAATTCAGTCCCTGAGAGGGGTGTTGTCGTGGGTCACCTCACAACCGTTAAGAAGTACATGGACCAGCATCAAACTCTAATAATATTCCCCCCTACAGGCAGCATGTAGGAATAATGTATATCGTGCTGTATTTCTGATGGTGCGGAATATCTCCTCCTCTGATTGTATGATTGAGGAAGGGTGGTCATTGAGCAGCCTAAGGCAGAAAATGCTGGGTTCTGAAAACACGTATTAATAAAGGTTATACGCTTCAACTGTAATAGCTTCCAAAAGTATGTTATTGTGAAAGTAAACGAAAAGTAGCAGCAAATTACAATCTGAAACGAGAGAATAGAGAATGGAAAACAAGAAAATGGCGGAACTGTGAAGCAAGTACTTAAATTCTGTCTTCACAGAAGAAAACGTCAACAAAACAAAACAAAAACTTTCCAGCACGACTAGGTCCAAGTCAGGTGAAAAAAAAGAATAGAATGAAATGAGTCAATACATTTTTTTTTAGAAAATATTGAGATTGAAAGTAATGAACATAGACAACGTCAGCATAAATTTATGAAATGGGAATCATATTTGAGAGACTGGCTGGTTAGTTAATTATGGTGAAGCAATGGATGTAATGTATTTGAATTTTTAGAAAGTTTTTCGGTAAAGTCCCAAAACTAGTGTGCACTTCACATCTTATCAAACTGGGG
The DNA here is from genome assembly GCF_020745735.1 of Hemiscyllium ocellatum. Lineage (NCBI taxonomy): Eukaryota > Metazoa > Chordata > Chondrichthyes > Orectolobiformes > Hemiscylliidae > Hemiscyllium > Hemiscyllium ocellatum. The sequence goes on from NC_083433.1 coordinate 33,862,627, forward strand.
CTAACGCATGGACATGGCCTTAGCACGGCACAGCTGGAAGCAAACAATGCGTGGAATATTTTGATATTGATTTTGAGTTTAATCTCAGGTGTATTTTACAGGGTAAATACAAGACATTTCTGCATCAAACTGGCACCGTTTTAAATAACTTGAATACTGAATACTGAAAAAAAATTATAGCTAGAAGAGAGTCCATGGATCCTGACTCATCTACTTACTATTAGTGACATCTGCATCCCCCATTGCTGGACACCAGCTTCATCACCATCTACACCAGAAGCCACCAATCTCGAAGTTGCTAATCCTCAGATGCCATCTTTGCCGCTGGGCCAATACTCTTCCATTACCGCCTTGTCGTCCCCAGTGCCAGACCCTCCAATGTCAGAATCATGTCTCTTCCTGTTGTGCCCACCTCATCGATGTACCCATGATGCTTTTCCACCGTCTACTTCTGCAGCACCCGTGCAGCACCCAACCAAAAACGAAGTCCCTGATCCTCTGGCATTATCTTTCGCGACTGGGCCTACCTCACACACATCGCTTCTGCTGATGTAGCAGCCGACATTCCCAGGTCCTATGCTTGCTTCGGAAAAGTAAGCAGGGGCACACTCTCCTCTGCACTGGGCCCAGCTCAAGTTCCATACACTGTGCTCCGCGTGAGACCTCCAGAGGTCCATGCCCTGAGTCCATTCAAAGTCTGCATGTTTGGGCGGTCGTTGCTGCTGATGCTGTACAAGCTACAAGGTCAGTAAGTTACAGAAAGAAAAGAGAGGGGTAAAAAATAAGGAAAAAAGCAAGTCAGAGTGTACAAGCTTCAGCAAAGGAGCCCTTGAATCAGAAAGGGCCCTTTTATTGGAGAGCAAGGCTCATGGTGTATCACAGGGATCGGGGATTGGGCTCCAGCTGTTCCTAACACACATCCAACATTTGTTTGAGGGAACCAAATGCAATATTTCCCAGCCTGCTAACAACACTAAAGCATGTTGGATTGTCAGTGGGTGAGGAGGATGTAGAAAAGCTCTAAATTGATTGAGACAAGTGGAGTGAATGGGTAAGTATTTGGCAGATGCAGAGCAGTACGGTTGAAATGTGATGTTGTGCAGTTCGTTGGATAAATAGAACAGCAGCTGACAATTTGAAAAGGGATTGGTTGAAAAATGTTGATCTATAAAGGGACTTACGCTCATTTATTTGTTTTCTTCTGCAGAGCCCTCCGAAGTCCATGCAAGGCAGTGAGTTCTGAATCCAGAAGTCAATACTGAGAATGGCATTGGCACGCTGACCAGTGCATATAGACCCTGCAAGTGGGGAGCTGTAACATTGAAAATGATCTGAGTCTCCCTCTATACCAGTCACTGAAAGCAATATCGCAGGAATAGAAAGCATTTGATTAGATTAGACTTACAGTGTGGAAACAGGCCCTTCGGCCCAACAAGTCCACACCGACCCGCCGAAGCGCAACCCACCCATAACCCCTACATTTACCCCTTACCTAACACCACGGGCAATTTAGCATGGCCAATTCACCTGACCTGCACATCTTTGGACTGTGGGAGGAAACCGGAGCACCCGGAGGAAACCCACGCAGACACGGGAAGAACATGCAAACTCCACACAGTCAGTCACCTGAGTCGGGAATTGAACCTGGATCTCAGGCGCTGTGAGGCAGCAGTGCGAACCACTGTGCCACCGTGCCGTGTGTTGACCTTCATTTCAGGGGAATATGAATCCAAGAGTCAGGGTGCCTTACTGCTGCTGTACAGGGCCTTGATGAGGCCCCATCGCCAACATTGTGCACTATTATGTGCCGTTTTGGTCTCCATACCTAATAAAGGGTAAACCTGACATCGAGGGAGAGCAGCGAAGGATGACCAGACTGATCTCTGGGATGACAGGCTTGTCTAGGGAGCAGAGTTTGACGCGACTGGGCCTGTATTCCATTGTATTTAGGAAAGTGCGCAGAGATCTCAGTTGAATATATAAAACTCTGACAGGGTGAGACAGGTTGGAAGCATGGATGATAATTCTCCTGGCGGGGATGACTAAAACCACGGGCCACAGTATTAGGTGCAGACTGGCCACTCTGCATTGTGATGAGAATAAATGTCTGCACTCAGAAACGGTGAACCTATGGAATTCTCTCCCAGATCAAGGCAAGTGGAAAACAAAGCAGTAAAAGGGTGACGATAACAGACATGATGTAGAAATAAAGGTTCAGCTGTCATTGTATTGAATGGGGTCGAAAACTCTACTACTGCAGTTCATATTTTATATTTTTCTAATGGTTAATCACATTACGGGATATGCCTTCAGCAAGGCATTTGATGAGGTTCCCATGGTAGGCTCATTCAGAAGGTCAGGATTGGCTGGCCAACAGAAGACAGCGGGTGGTAGTAGAAGGAAAATATTCTGCCTGGAAGTCTGTGGTGAGTGGTTTTCCACAGGGCTCTGTCCTTGGGCCTCTGCTGCCTGTAATTTTTATCAATGACTTGAATGAGGGGATTGAAGGATGGGTCAGCAGGTTTGTAAACGACACAAAGGTTGGAGGTTTCATTGACAGTATAGAGGACTGTTGTAGGCTGCAGCGGGACATTTACAGGATGCAGAGATGGGCTGGGAGGTGGCAGATGGAGTTCAACCTGGATAACTGCGAGGCGATGCATTTTGGAAGGTCGAATTTGAAAGCTGAGTTCAGGATTAAGGATAGGATTCTTGGCAGTGTAGAGGAACAGAGGGATCTTGGGGTGCAGATACATAGATCCTTTAAAATGGCCACCCAAGTGGACAGGGTTGTTAAGAAAGCATATGGTGTTTCGGCTTTCATTAACAGGGGGATTGAGTTTAAGAGTCATGAGATCTTGTTGCAGCTCTATAAAACTTTGGTTAGACTGCTCTTGGAATACTGCGTCCAGTTCTGATTGCCCTATTATAAGAAAGATGTGGATGCTTTGGAGAGGGTTCAGAGGAGGTTTACCAGTAAGCTGCCGGGACTGGAGGGCTTATCTTTTGAGGAGAGGTTGAATGAGCTTGGACAATTTTCATTGGAGAAAAGGAGGAGAGGGGACCTAATTGAGGTATGCATGAGAGGCATAGGTAGAGTCGATAGCCAGAGACTATTTCCCAGAGCAGAAATGACTAACACGAGGGGTCATAGCTTTAAGCTGGTTGGAGGAAAGTATAGAGGGGATGTCAGAGGTGAGTTCTTTACAGAGTTGTGAGAGCATGGAATGCGTTGCCAGCAGCAGTTGTGGAAGTAAGGTCATTGGGGACATTTAAGAGACTATTGGACATGCATATGGTCACAGAAATTTGAGGCTGCATACATGAGGATCGCTGGTCGGCACAACATTGTGGGCTGGAGGGGCCATTCTATGCTGTACTGTTCTATATTCTATGTTCTATGTATATTGTATGGGAAAAGTGAATTGAGGTGATTTCTTCCATGAGCTAGAATGGGGGAAGGCTCAGTGTGATGATTGGCCTATTCCTTTCCCGATGTTTCTGTGCTGTTTCTGCGAAAGCTCTGTAAATGTTGTCAGAAGCTCTCAGATGTTAACAAGGAGGCCTCTGCAGGGTCAACAGGACTGTGTGTGTCATTCCATTTGCCGATACTGACGCTGGTGCCGGCAGTTGTGTTCAGCTTTACCCTTTAAGACCTGGGAGCAGTATGATGCTATTGATTGTCTTCCTTGGCCAATGTAGATACCATGGACAAGTTTATCACATATCTGTGTGTCTGAGTCATTTTTAGGCCAGACTAGGAAAGCACGGGAGATTCACTTCCTCAAAGTACATTGGGGAAGGATATTGGTGTTTTCAAATTGGCTTCAAGGTCAGTACTACTGACCAGATTTTACAACTCGCTGTTTTATTAATTGTTTTTAAATTTCACCAGCTGCCAGAGCATTGGCCTGGTCTGGATTAGTAATCCAGTGACATTTCCACAACTGCACCATCTCCACATGGGGACATATCAGAAACCACACTGAGCAGGTTATTTCTATGCTGCTTGACAGATCTGTCGGGAATGACTCCCTCGAGTATCGTGATGGGACAGTGGGCTTAGTAATTGGACAGATTGTAATTATTCCACTCTTAAGGGTTTGGATACAGCTGAGTAATTTTCTGCATTGCCAGGGAAATGTCAGAATTGGAGCTGGAATGAAACAGCTTCCCCAGGGACACGGCTTGTTGTGCAGCACAACTCTTCAGTCCTATTGCAGAAATGGTGTCAGAGCCCATTGCCTGTGTCATATATACTGTGTTCAGCTGTTTCTTATGTCACGTGCTGCGAAATGAATTGCTTGAAAACTGCCATCTGAGATTCTGAGGGCATCGTGGCGAGGACGAGGTGGATCATCAACTTCTGGCTGAGGATGGTGTACATACTACGTCCTTGTCTTTTACATAGATGTACACGGCTGTTCTGTTATTTAGGATGGAGATATTTCAGGAGTCCTCTCCCCCAGTAAGTTATTTAATGTTGCATCGACCTTTATCCCCGGATATAGCAGCACTGCAGAGCTTTGATCTGATCTGTTTCAATTGGGATCAATTCTCCCTCTCCATCAGATGTGATGTTTGGAGTGTAACCAGTCAAATATGGCGGCTTTAACGAGTTATCAACAAGTTTAGGTACACATGGTTCAGACTCTGGCATGTTCACACATACTCGTCATTTAACCATGGATTGCCTTGATGGTAATGATAGACTGAGGGGTTATCCTGGGGAAAAGCTGACAGACTATGATTGAATAAAATTCTGCTTCTGCTGCTGCTGTTGCAGACAGCATCACATGATAACCCAGTTGAATCTGCAATATCTGAGTTAATTCTCCAAGTCTGTCCTGCAATGTTTGCATTTTTGTTCCCACATCCATAATTATTTGTTTAATTGAACATTTGTGCTGTTCCTATTCATTTCTGGAGAAATTCAGCAGGTCTGGCAGCATCAGCAGAGACAGAAAAAACAGATTAGTGTTTGAAGTTCAGTGTGCTGCTTCTTTAGAACGTAAAATGATTGGAAAATGGGCTTGTAATCCCTTGCCAGAGGTGTGGGATGGATGACAGGGAAAAGAGGGTGTGGCAACAGATAAACGGACTTTTAGCAGTGGTGAACGAGAAGATGATGTAAAACGGGTTTAAGTTAAGATATGAATGGGGAAAGGGGTTACTTCTCTTGAGTTCAAGATAAAGAAAACACAACTGGACAAGGTCATAGAGAGGTCAGGAGGGAGAATGTTAACTATGTGGTCGTATAAAGATATGGCCAAAAGTAAGTTTTCACTGACGAGATCATCATCCCTTTTAGAAAAAGGAATTCCGGTGTTTGACTACTTATTGGCACTAGTAAAAGATTCATGCTGCCTTAGTATTGTAACATAGAGAAAAGGAAATCACAATATGAAGTTTAGATTGTGCATTGTTTACCAGTCACTTTCAGTATTGTTTCAAGTTTGCGATGTTTATTTTTAAATACTTAATCTTGAAGTTAGTGTCAGCTGGATTGGAGGAGGTTGATGGGTGACATTATAGAAATTAGAAAATCATGGGAGGCATAGATAGGGTGAATAGCCACGGTCTTTTCCACAGGATGGAGGAGTTTAACCATAGAAGGCATAGGTTTATGGTGAAAGGGGCAAGATTTAAAGGGGATGATGGAGCAATGCTTTTACACAGAGGATGGTGTGGGTATGGAATGAGCTGCCAGAGGCAGATGCATGTTCAGACGTAACATTAAAAGACATTTGGACAAACATATGAATGGGAAACATTTAGAGGCATACAGGCCAAATGCAAGCAGATGGGACTGATTTAGTTTGGAAAAGCTGGTCAGCATGGACATTTAGAAAAGTGTTACGCAGAGTCAGTGTGGTTTTGTGAAAGGGAAATGATATTATGCCCTTTAAAATCATGCCAAGTATTTCTGGAGATCCCTAAGAACGGAACAAGCGGATTGGATAAAGGGGAACTGGTGGACATGAGGCTTTCCAAAGATTTTCCACAAGGTATAGTAAAATAAAGGCTCTTACACAAGGCAGAAGCTTAGTCTGACGGATAATGTATTAGCATGGGATGACGATTGGTTAACCCATAGAAATCGGAGAGTCAAGATTCAAGTATCGTTATGATAAATGTGTATCCACAGTCATCAGTCCTATGGCATCAGTTATTGACAATCTGTGCTGATAGCCTGAAGTAGAGAGTTGAATGCAACATACAGCCGAGATTGAGGATGACACTGAGAATCAAAAGGCAGGCTGTTATTTAATGGAGAGCACTTCCAGAAAAGGAGCAGTACAACGAGATAAGAGTGCTCCTGTGTATGAAACATGACATCAGCATGCTGATGCAGTAAGTTACTATGTTGGTACTTTAGGCTGGTTCCTGGGATGAAAGGGTTGTGTTATTGAGAACCTTTAAAATGGAGAGGCAATTACTCGTTGTGGTTGAAATGAATGAGGATTAATACTGCTGAAAAAAATACAAGATACGTGACAAGTTAGATGTTGAGAACATGTTTCCACTGCTGGGAGTGGTCGTGGACTCAGGGACATAGAAATCAAATATGGAATATCGACTTCAAACTGCGATGCAGAGTAATGTCTTCTCTCAGCAGGTGGTGAATGTCTGGAATTCCCAAACCTAGAAAAGTGTGCAGGGATGCAAGGAGTCAGCAACAGAGCGGAGTTGAGCTCTGGAGTAAGTCAGCTATGTTCATATTAAATGACAGGGCGTGCTGGAAGGGCTGAATAGCCTGCTCGTGTTCGTATTTCTTATGTTCTCATGTTATGCCTCTGGAAAGTACCTGAATATTTTACTGTAAGTCATGCAGTACACTGTTGCATTCAGAAGGAGCAGAGGACTTGTTTGAGTTATGTGGGTGGCACGGTGGCACAGTGGTTAGCACTGCTGCCTCACAGCGCCTGAGACCCGGGTTCAATTCCCGACTCAGGTGACTGACTGTGTGGAGTTTGCACGTTCTCCCCGTGTCTGCGTGGGTTTCCTCCGGGTGCTCCGGTTTCCTCCCACAGTCCAAAGATGTGCAGGTCAGGTGAATTGGCCATGCTAAATTGCCCGTAGTGTTAGGTAAGGGGTAAATGTAAGGGTATGGGTGGGTTGCGCTTCGGCGGGTCGGTGTGTGGACTTGTTGGGCCGAAGGGCCTGTTTCCGCACTGTAAATAATCTAATCTTAACCCTGGGTGGGGTAGGAGGCTTTATTCACGGTGAATCTGGGTCTGTAACATGACCCATATCTGGAGCAGAAGTTACAAGGAGAGGAAGCCTAGAAAGAGGGATTGTGGGTGGGGGTCACTTCTTGGCCCAGCCTGTATTTTCCAAGAACATTTTCGAAACTGCATCTAACCATCGGAGTAGCCTCGATCTGCCCTTGTGTAGCAGGTCTGATGTGCTGAATAGACCATCCGAACATAGGGCTGAGGGACACGAGTGAGCCATTCGGCCCTTTGACTCTACTCCACCAGTAAATAAGGTCATGGCTCATCTTATTGTTGTCCCAGCTGCAGTTTTCTCTCCATGTACCATTACCGTGATTCACCTGTTTATGGACAACCAGACGAAACCAACCTCAATATAATATAAAGATTCAGCCATCCCAAACTTCTGGGAAAGAAAATTCCCACTGGAATGAAATCCCATTTTGTGAATTTCTCCTCACTCATGTTCTGACTGAGGTTGTAGGGTGTCACTGTTTCCTTTTCTAGTTCCACTCCTCCACTGCTCACAACAAATTTTAAATGTAATCAGGTTGGTGATATGGCTAATAATGAAGGTCTCAGACTGGGTGAGGTTCAGTGATAGGAACAAGTCAGAGAGATCTCTTTAGTCAGCCACAAATAACTAATAGAACTAATGGGGGAGCAAGTTGCATCTGCGATTACCAGTGCTGCCTCACATCACCAAGGAGCTGAGTTCAACTCCAACCTCAGGCGATCCTCAATGTGAAGTTTGAACATTCTCACCATGTCTGTATGGCTTTCCTTCCAGTGCTCCAGTTTCGCCCAAAGTCCTAGGATGTACAGCTCAGAGTGGGTTAGCCATGCTCGATTGCCTATAGTGCCCATGGATGTGTGGAATTGTCATGGGGAATGCAGGGTTACATGCATAGGGTTGGGACAGGGATGCTATTCGGTGGGTCAGTATGGACTCAATGGGCAGAATGTCCTGTTTCCACTCTGGAGAGGTTCTATGACAATGACAACAAGTTTGAATTATAGAAACACCTTGTAGGCATCTACCTGATCCACTCTCCCCGAGGCCTTGTATATTTCAACAAGAACACGTCTCATTCCAAGAGGAAACTATTAAAGCCTCATTAATATAAGCCCTTCATCACTGGAATACATGAAGTGAAACATCTCTGAACTGCTTCCAATGGAATTATATCCTTTCTCAGGTAAAGACAGAGAGAGAAAACTTACACCTCTGATGAGATTAATTTTTGTTTTCACGATTTGTTTTGAGTCTTTGGAACTCTTTTCCCCGCAGAGCATTAGAGGCAAAAATATTGAATGTTTTGGAAGCACAGACAGAAGGTTCATAAATAACAACACAGTCAAGGATTATCGGGAAATTGGCAGGAATGTGCAGTATGGAGGAAATGCTGACAGCGGTACAAATGAAACAGCTGCAGAACATCCAGGAATATAATGCACAACAAAATTATAACATTAATAAAATAACATTTTAAAATGTTAACAGTGATAGAATACAGTTCCAAGTGACCATGGGGCCGCTCTGTCTTGAGAGACAGAACACTCATGGTGGTTTCCCTGAGAGTTACCACACCTCGTGCGATGGGGTGAGGTTGAGAGAGCGTCTCCTTCATGGTAACCTCTGTCAGTGTGGGGAATTGAACCTGCCCTGTTGGCCTCCCTCTGAAGCACAAACCAGTCATCCAGCTGACATTATAACTGTTACAGACAGAAAGAGTCACAGACAAAGGGCAAGAGAAACTTCCATAACATGGAAAAATGATGCAATTTGGATAACGGTCAAGATAACAACTGAGGACAAAAATGTTCTCTGCCAGAAGTTGTATTTTATAAGGAGACAAGCGATTTAAAAATGAGGTGAGGGAAGTGAAGTAAACAGAATGATTAGTTAATGATTGGATATCAATAATCATTCAATAAGAGATTAGTTTTGATTGGTCTGTGTAAAATGTGCTTACCATTATGTAGAAGTATAAAGTATAAATGTAGAATATATTGTTAGGAGAATCCGTTCCCGTGGGAAAGGCCCTCGAACAGGCACTTAAAGAAAATCTGTATAGAAGTGCCTGATGGTCGTCCGGTCAGTGACAGGAACCCAGAGGGTTGAATGGCTGAACGTTCCTGTAGCATGGAGCTGAGAAAACCATCAAATCAGCCACGATATAATTAAATGCTAGAGCACGTTTGAAGGGCTTAATAGCCTCATGATGGATTTGAATTAAATGCGATTTGAAAAACGTACATTTCTACTCCTTCGCTTCACATGTCACATACGGGAACATCAATATTTTTCTGAAAATAGGAGTTGTTGGAACATTATCTGAATATTCCACAATCGGCATGATCCAGAATATTCTACCACCTTGTGGGGGTATTGCAAAGATGAGAGAGAGAGAGAGAGAGAGAGAGAGAGAAATAGAGAGACAGACAGAGAGGATCAGAGTAAAAGGGAAGGTGCTGCATGCAGTAGTGAGAGTGTTAGGTGCTGTAACAGTGAGTGTGAGGGAACAAGAGAATACGGAGACGCTTACCCTGACGGAGTGGGCACGTTTATTAATGCTTGTCCTGTATTGCTGCACACTTCTTGATCCTGGCCATACTGCACTGAGCTGGGTTGGTGAACTCAGACCATGCTCGGTGTATCTGATGATGTGTCCCCGTCTGTAGTAGCCCATCCATCTGCTACTGTCGACAAAACATCGTGCAATTGCCCCTTATCTGCCATGCTCGGCCTAAACTGTGCAGGGCAGATCCAAACTGAGAAAGCATAAACATGTGCCAGTTGGTCTTTAAAGATTGTAGCAGTGCAAGGATCACAGAATATCCAGGGGCATCCAAGCGGTGGTGAGTAACTCCAGCCATGATGGGTGGGAGAATCGGGCCGGTATTGAATGATAGGGACACCATGGGGTAGGGCTGGTAGTTAATGAGGTGAGTCCGATAAGACATCACCAGGAAATTAGCTCAGCCTCGTAACCCTCTGTCATACTCAATAAAAATGTCACTGAGACAAATTTTTGTCAGATTCAGTCAAATAAGTCGAAGACTCTGCTGAACCCATTCCCATTTATAAAGCTGCAAAACAAATACTCATCAAAATTTCCAACATCAGAACTCACACCAATATCCCATTCACCCATCATTCTTTAGCATACTGGCTCATGTTGCAGGATGCTGCTGAAATATCTTTATTTCAGCATTCTGAAACCTCGGATCTTCCATGAAATTGTCTCTCAATTCCTTTTCTCTTTTCCCCAAAATTCTTTTGCATATTGGTATTTATACTCGTCTCCCGACACCCCCGCCCCACAACCGTCTCTCTGTGGCAGTGATGTTTATAACCACAGCAACGGTTGTCATGACACAATGGAGATATGGAGCTGGAAATGGATGGGAGCTGCACGTCTTGTCACTTCCTGCATGGGCTGCTCGTATCCTCACGCTGGGCAGTCATCTAACACAATGTTAATGAGCAATGTACTGGGGTGGTGTACACAGCCCTACATGCTGGGAGGGTAACTGCTTCAAGTTTACAGATCGATTCACTGCTATCCACTGTACAGCTCTCATACCGAACAGGGTTCTGTCTGCGTTTGTAGAGCAAGACACAGGTGTGGGCTGCATACTGCATGTCCATGCTGGACAGACCATTTCGTCCGGGTTTCTGAATCAATGTCCTTGTATGGTGTTCGAGGTGATCTGCTGGGATGGATTGAGGATTGGCTGTTTAACAGAGGCAGAGAGTTGGGATAAAAGGTTCTTTTTCAGATTGGTAGCCGGTGACGAGCGGTGTCCCGCAGGGTTCAGTGTTGGGGCCACAGCTATTCGCATTATATATTAATGATTTGGATGAGGGGACTGGGGGCATTCGAGCGAAGTTTGCCGATGATACGAAGTTAGGTGGACAGGCAGGTAGTACTGAGGAAGTGGGGAGGCTACAGAAGGATCTAGACAGGTTGGGAGAGTGGTCCAGGAAATGGCTGATGGAATTTAACGTGAGCAAGTGCGAGGTCTTGCACTTTGGCAAAAAGAATAAAAGCATAGACTACTTTCTAAATGGTGAAAAAATTAGTAAAGCCAAAGTACAAAGGGATCTAGGAGTGCTAGTCGAGGATTCTCTAAATGTAAACATGCAGGTTGAGTCCGTGATTAAGAAAGCAAATGCAATGTTGTCTCTTATCTCAAGAGGGTTGGATTATAAAAACAGAGATGTGCTACTGAGACTTTATAAAGCTCTGGTTAGGCCCCATTTGGAGTACTGTGTCCAGTTTTGGTCCCCACACCTCAGGAAGGACATACTGGCAGTGGAACGTGTCCAGCGGAGATTCACACGAATGATCCCTGGAATGGCAGGTCTAACATATGAGGAACGGCTGAGGATCCTGGGATTGTATTCGTTGGAGTTTAGAAGATTGAGGGGAGACTGAATAGAGACGTACAAGATAATATATGGCTTGGAAAGGGTGGACGCTAGGAAATTGTTTCTGTTAGGCGAGGAGACTAGGACCCGTGGACATAGCCTTAGAATTAGAGGGGGTCAATTCAGAACAGAAATGCGGAGACATTTCTTCAGCCAGAGAGTGGCGGGCCTGTGGAATTCATTGCCACAGAGTGCAGTGGAGGCCGGGACACTAAATGTCTTCAAGGCCGAGATTGATAGGTTCTTGTTGTCTCGAGGAATTAAGGGCTATGGGGAGAACGCTGGTAAGTGGAGTTGAAATGCCCATCAGCCATAATTGAATGGCGGAGTGGACTCGATCGACCGAATGGCCTTACTTCCACTCCTATGTCTTATGGTCTTATGGTCTGTACTGCTCCTCATGTTGGAGATATAGCTTGTGGAATGGTGAGACTTGCATAGTATTCCATCCTGGACAGATTGCTGGTTTGTACTGAGCCTGGTCTGCACAGTACTCCATGCTGAGCAGATATCTCACCTGAGCTTATACGTATCAGGGCTGGGTCTGTGAGGTAGACCAAGTATTCGGTATAATTCTTGATAGAGCTTTCACTCCTCCAGCATGGCGCATCTAATGTGAAACCCCGTACTTCTGCAACATGTTGTCTATGAAGTAATTACCCAAGTAAAACGTAAATATCTATCCTTCTAGTTATGGACCCTAGCAGATCCCCTCAAAATACATGGAAAAGGTAGTATCGGCCCGAACATTTACTTATTTTAAAGCTAAATATCTTGAAAAAATTTTTTTTCTTCTCTTTCCAGTTATTTCATACCCCATATCAGAGTAATAATGTCACTGGATGGGTAATTTAGCGGCACAAGTTATGACTTTAAAGGCATTGTTTCAAATCCTACCGGACCAATGATAGAACTTAAATTTCAATGACAAGACTTGGAATGAAACATCTTTTTACTTACAGCAACAATAAGCCATCATGATTTCTTTTATTTAGCGTGTAGGTTTGCTCGCTGAGCTGTAGGTTTGATATCCAGACGTTTCATTACCTGGCTAGGTGACATCCTCAGTGGCGACCTCCAAATTAAGCGAAACTGTTGTCTACTGCTTTCTATTTATATCTTTCTCCTGGTGGCGTTCCTGGGGTTTGTGGTGATGTCATTTCCTGTTCGTTTTCTGAGGGGTTGAGAGATGGCATCTAGGTCTATGTGTTTGTTTATGGCATTGTGGTTGGAGTGCCAGGCCTCTAGGAATTCACTGCATGCCTTTGCTTAGCCTGTCCCAGGCTAGATGTGTTGTCCCAGTCGAAATGGTAGCTTTTTTCATCCGTGTGTAGGGCTACGAGGGAGAGAGACTCGTTTCTTTTTGTGGCTAGCTGGTGTTCGTGTATCCTGATGGCTAAATTCCTTCCTGTTCGTCCTATGGGTAGTATTTTCTTCCAAACAGGAAGCAAGTTAGCCAACAGGATACACGAACACCAGCAAGACACAAAAAAACACGACCCTCTCTCCCTCATAGCCCTACACACGGATGAAAAAAGCCACCATTTCGACTGGGACAAGCTAAGCAAAGGCATGCCAGAGAATTCCTAGAGGCCTGGCACTCCAACCACAATGCCATAAACAAACACATAGACATAGATGCCATCTGTCAACCCCTCAGAAAACGAACAGGAAATGACTTGGAGGTGGCCACTGATGATGTTACTTAGCCAGGTAATGAAAGGTCTGGATATGAAACCTACAGCTCAGCGAGCAAACCTACACCCTAAATCTCAACCTGAGCTACAAGCCTTCACAAACGTTGCATTTCTTTTATTATTTAACCGATAGCCTTTGGTAAAGAAGCCAAGTGTAACTGAAGACCTACAACAACATGGTTGGCTCTATATTGTCTTAACAAGTGGGCTCACAGTCAAGAGCAATTATTGATGGACAACAAATGCGAAACTTGCCAGTGATGCTGGCATCCTGGGAAACAACAATATTAAAGGTGAAATAAACCGAAGAAGCGTAGTTGATGTGGATCTGAAATAAAATCCCCCAGCATCTGAATAGGTTGGGGATTTCACTTGCTCCTGTCATTACAAAGTAAGGGGAGGCTCTGTGGACGCTTTTCTCTGGTTTGTATTGTCTGCTGCTGTGTTCATTCAGAGAGACCTGAGGGTTTGGTGATCCCACCCTGGACGAGATATGAGCACTACATGGTAAACAAATGGATCTGAGACTGCACAGAAGGGAATGTTTGTATACAAGGAGGGGTAGGGCACTGTACCATCCTCCCTGGGATTTCCAGGAATATTTTTCTAGGTTGGACCCATTCCAAGTGTGAAGTGTGAAACCAGTTTGTTTAAAGATGAGGTGGTCACTGAGCTGTGCCCCCTCCTTCAGTATAACCTGTGGCCACACACCAGGGACACGACTGTGCTGACACTTACCATTACATGGACTGCATTGATTCTGGAACATTCCGGGCTGGAGTAGGTAACATTTCCACCATCTCTGGAGTGCAGTCCTCCGATATATCACTCGCTGATAGAAGCCCTCTGTTGATATGAGCGAGCATTGATTCTGCTTCCACAGGGTAAGGTACAGAAAGTAACTTTCAGAAATACTAGGAAACAGGGGACTAGGCAAAATGAGGAACTGCAGGAAACTAGAATTAATGAAGAGAATGTTTTTGAAAATCTAATCAAATTTAAGTTTAGTATGTTGCTGCATCTGATGAGCTACATCCTAAGTATTGAGGAGGTTGGAACAGAGCTAGTAAAAAAATTACTGATTACTCTTCAAAGCGGATTAGATTCTGGAAAGGATCCTGCAGACTGAAACAGCTATTGTAAACCTAAATATTTAAAATAGTACGGAGAGGGAAAACAGAAAACTAAATAGTTTAGTGTCAGCTGCGAGAAAAGCACTGGAACCTTTTATAAGGAATGTGTCAACTGTACACTTGGAGAGCAATGATATGATTTGGTAGATTCAGCCTAGGTTCGGGAAAGGGAAATGATATTTGCGAAACCTTCTGCAGTTTGTGGAAATTGTAGCTCTGATATCGACAATTGAGAAGCAATGGGAGTGGAGTGTTTGAATTTTCAGAAGAAGTTTGACATGGTTGAATACAGGCGAGTGGAGACTATTAGACTCATGGGTAGGTAGGGTGGAATTCACTGAATAGATTAAAAATTGGATAAGGGGCAAAATGTGTGGAAGGCTTGTGGTGTATCAGAAGGATCAGTGCTTGGGAATAGTTATTCACAAGGTATAAAATGAATCAGATGGGAACAACAAACATGATGATTCTCATTATTGTTTATTAAATGGTGAGAGTTTGGGAAGTGCTATTGTTGAAAAGGACCTGAATGTCCTTGGTTATAAGTCTATAACAGAATTCATATGGGGCAGCACGTAATCATAACTGTAAAGGATATGTGGTCTGTTGAGCACAATTATTAAAGTAATAGAGTAAATATATCTTATTCAATAGTTGAGTTTTTTTTTTGAAAGAGTATTTGGGGTATTGTGTGCAAACCGAGTCTGCTTAATAAATAATAATCTCCATGTCACCGAGACGGCGCAAATGATTTTCACCAGACTGAACCCTGGCATGATGGTATCATCACGAGATATTGCAGTAACTATGTGTTTAACCAGAGGCACTGTGAGAGAATAAGAAGTTGAATCTTGACGGCTATGAACAGATACTCATTATGATGTTTCAAACAGCCATTGATAAGGTGAGAAATTCCAGATTTTCCATACGATGCTTGGTTCCCACTAGTTTACATGCCTGTGCAGAACCCTCATTTCAATTGACAGAGACATATGGGCTCTGAATGCACTTTAATATGCAGTTACTGTGTGACCCTGCACTCAACGTTACATTGTTCTGAATCCTTTCAGACGTTATAATACCTTCAGTCTGAAACAGTTAGACATTCCTCACCTACTTGACTTTCAGAAAGAACATCACTCAGCTGTGGAAGATGCTTTTGAGACTGGCTAAAAAAAGGCTTCATTTCCACTGCCAAACAACCACGCTAACGTAACACGGATGTATTATGGGTAATGACACCATGAGGAATAACATGGAGCATTCCCTCTGTGCAGTTCCAGCTCCATGTGTTTATGATATTGGAGCGTCTTTGACACCTTCTTGTTCCTGTATTAGTGACTTTGGAAGCTGAATGACCTCTTCCTGTTCCTTTGTAAGTGAATACAGGTGTAAAATGGCCCGTTCAGATCCCGTGTAAGTGACGTGTGGGGCTAAGCAGAGTCCTTGTCCTTCTGTGTATCTGCTGGGAGGGACTGAATGGGCTGTCCCTCTTCTTGCCCAGTTTTGATGGGCTGAGTGGCTTCCCCGCATTCTTGTGAAGGCAGATTGATGTATTGATTGAACTCCTCATTTTACTGTAGAAATCTGCAGCACTGTTCCATGAATATTACCGACAGCTTAACAGCATAGGCTTGAACATTGTCTCAGGCTTGTTGCAACCAAGACTGAGGAATGATGAAGTGTTCTGAATATTGAATATTGTGTAACCTAGAGTGAATATCTCCACTTCGGATTGATGTGAACTCAATGGACTGAGTAGCCTGCTTCCACACTGCAGGGAGTCCCTGTTGACAAACTGGAGATGCTTGGGCTGAGGGAGCGACACTGAGCATCTCCTGCAGTGATGTCCCTACTGATGATTGATGCCTACTGATGATAAACATCTTCCCTTGAGCAGTGAATGATTCCAAACACTGGAGAGTTTGCAATGGAATCTTTCGAAGTGCAAATTTGATCACCCTCCTTGATGTCATCCTCAGTTAAATACTGCCTTGATATCATGGCCTCTCTTTCTTAGCTAAGCCCTTTTATTCACCTCTATCGCTCATATTGAGAGGTCATGACGTAGGAGCAGGCAGTGAATTCTTCAAACAGAGAGTAGTGAATGTCAGGAATTCTCTATTCCAGAGAGACTGGGGAGCGCTGGCAGTACTTTGCCTCCAACTGCTCCTGTCTAGCAGGTTTGAGGGTCTGAATGGAACAACAGAACATCAGACTCGGAACCAGGATTAGGTTGTTAAACACTATGAGCTTTTTCCACCAGGCACTAAGGTTGTGGATGATCAGGTTGTGGTCTCAGCCCCACTATCCTGTTTGTATCCCCTTATCAATGAGTCAATCTCTGTCAAATACTTGATGATTACAGTTTAAATAAATGCAAACAAAGAGGCACCACATACCTCTGGGGAAGAGAATTCTCATTCCAAAAGCCCCTTCAGAATTTTTCCCATCTCTCGTACAGCAGACAACCCTGTGTATGTAAATCAAACATTCCAATCTGATTTCAACCCATTTGCCAGAATTAGGCTCATATCCTCTAAATCCTTCTTATTAATATGCACATCCAGATGCCTTTTAAATGTTGAAACTGTACCAGTCTCCATCACTTTCTCTGACAGCTCATTCCATACACACACCACAATCTGCATGAAAATTTTGTCCCTTTACGATCTTTCTCCTCTCACCTTAAACCTTTATCGTATAGTTTTGAACTCTCAGATCCTGGGAAAAAGACCTTGCTATTCAGATTGTCCATGTTCACTCACGATTTTATAATTCTCTGTAATGTCACACCTCGGCCTCCGATGCTCCAGAGTAAACAAGCCCTAGTCTGCCCAGGTTTTCCCTGTTGATTAATCCCTCCATGCTCGGCAATATCGTTTATACCTTTTCTGCACCCTCTCAAGTTGAAAGGCATTCTTCCTACAGCAGACAGAACTGAATTAAGCATAGTATTCTAAATCGGGCCTCACCAATATCCTGCGCTGTCGAACTATGATCTCCCAACTTGCATACTCAATGCACTGACCAATAAATTCAAGCATCCCAAACTCCTTCTTCACCACCCTGTCTACCTGCGACTCCACTTTCAAGGATCTATGAGCCTGCACCCTTTTGTTCGACAACACTCCCCAGGGCTCCACCATTAATTATGTAAATCATGCCCTGTTTTATCTTATCAAAATGCAACACTACACATTTGTCTAAATTTAACTCTATTTGTCACACCTTGGCCCATCTGATCGAGGTCCCATTAAACTCAGAGGTGAATCTTGCTGGCCACTGCACCTACAATTTTGATGTCATCTATAAACATGATAAAAAGACAAATATTCATATCCAATTCATTTATATAAATGACAAATGCAGTGGACTCAGCACCTTGTGTTACACCATTGGTCACAGTGCTCCAGTCTGAAAAGCTGTCCCCTACCACCCTCTGTCTCCTATCTTCACTCTAATTTTGTTGTCGATTGGTTTGCTCATCTTGGATCCATTTGTCATCTAAACTTACAAACTTGTCTGCCACGTGGGATCATGTCGAACACCTTGCTGAGGACTGTGTGGATAGCGTCTACCAAACTGCCATCATTTGTTCTTGCCACCTCTTCAAATAAACGCAATAAACTTTGCTAGACATGATTTCCCACGCACAAAGCCTTATTGACTATCCCTAATCAGTAGTTGCATCTGCAAATGCATGTACATTCTCTCCCTCACAATCCTCTCCAACAACCTGCCCACGTCAGGCTCACCAATCAATAGTTTATGTCACTATTCCCTTTCCTCGTCCCATGCTTCCACTGATCACTGTAAATGTTAATATAAATAACTTGGTGAAATGAACAACAATATAGTTTTAGACTGGGTCAGAGTTAGGAGCAAGTCAGGTATGATTCTTTAATCTGCTACAATTGACAAGTTTATGACCCAAACAAAGTTACTCAAACTACAATGGAAAGATGAATGACAAATATTTTGGATAGTGCAAATCTGAGTACAGATGTTTCCCTCTCTAAAAATACTGACACATGCACACGTTTGGTGACAAACTGAGAAATGAAATCTCTGCAGTGAGTTAACTTGAAAGAACTTTGACCAAATATTAATTGACGTCATGATGACAGGAAACATGAGTAATTGTTCCAAATATTATTCAGCTTACAGAAATAGTCTGCTCTTACAAGCTACTGGTAATAGGATAACTTCCTGGAACAGGTGGAGTTAGCTGAATTCCCTTTACATCAGGTAGTGGGGTGATTCCAGTGATTCGTCGAAAGGAATCCTCCATGTGTGGTAAAGGTGACTGAGGAGTTTTCAGCTCACACACGTTGCTGGAAAAAGTAAGATGGAGAGAGAGGGAGCAACAGGCTGTTGCTTCTCAGAAAGGTTACATTTCCCCGCTTTCTGAGTTAAATCACATATTAACGTTATCCAGTCGCAAACTGGACCAGATGAGGTCTTTTTGAACAGTGTCTGAAATGTACAACTCCATCACGTTCCCTGCTCCACGTAGGTACATCATTGCTGCCGGCGGACACACAGCCATTTCTTTAATAACAAATCGCCCCATTAGATTTGAAGATGTGTTTCTATGTTCCTGTACACTTTTATAATACAACCTTTTATATCTTCACAATATCCGTACTTAAACGAATGCATTTTATTCTTAAATTACTTCCCCAGTCTTATTCTCCCATAGAAGATAAAGTATTCATCAGGTACTCACCAGCTCAAAATTGTATATGGTCAATAAGAACATTTCTCATTGTCAGGCCTAAACTTCTGATCGTTCAAAACATAATGCCTTCATTGCAAGAACGAGTGAAGAGAAACAACTTTGAAAAGTTTCAAAGGCAATTTGTTTTTTACTTCAGTGGAATTAGAACCCACACACAGTACATCAGATGCCGTCTCAGCAATGGCCTTTCCAGGTGCAGTAAAAAAAACCTTAAGATCATACCCGATACCCTTTGCAAGAAAACGTATCATTCCATTTATTTTCCAAATCACGTGCTGCATCTATAGACAAACTTGTTGCGATGTATGTACCAGTCCAGAACTAGAGGGCGTAGGTTTAAGGTGAGAGGGCAAAAATTTAAAAGGGATCTAAGGGGCAATTTGTTCACACACAGTATGATGCGTGTATGGAATGAGCTGCCAGAGGAAGTGATGGAGGCTGGTGTGATTACAACATTTAAAAGTAATCCAGATGGATATATGGAAAGGAATGATTCAGAGGGATATGGGCGAAATGGTGGCAAATGAGACTAAATTACATTAGGACATCTGGTTGGCAAGGATGAGTTGAACTAGAGAGTCTGTTTTCCTGATGTATATCTCTATTAGACTATGTCCAAATCCTTCATTCTATTCCTGTGTATCTCATTAGAGGGGCAGAATGATCTCCTCCTGCCTCATTGCAGTGATACTGACTGGCTGAATGGGGTCTCCTCTCCCTTTCTAACAGCCTCAATGGGTGCAGTGAGAGAACATGGGATAGGCGCTCCAGCCGGCTGTTCAGTTTATAAAGATCCTGGCTGGTCTGTTTGCGAATGAAAAGCCCTTTCTGTCTATTGTCAATATACACTTACTTCCCTGTCCAACAAAGGTCAGTCAAGGTCAGACTTGAATATCTTCAATGACCGAGTCTTCACTGTTCCTGGGGGATGAGAATACCACAGACAGCACAATCATAAGGAGATAGGAACATCCGTTTCTCAATTGCAAACGGGGGAACTTCTAAATTTAAAAGTGTATGAGTCTCAGAATAAGTCACCTTATCTTTTATTTTAGAAACGAGGGCATAACCAATTGGAACAATCTAGACCATCCAGCCCCTCAATCCTATCCAACGTGCCCATCGACTCTGTTCATTAAAGTATTTATCAAACTCAGCATCCACTGCTCTCTTGGGTAGACCATGCACTGGACTGTTTGGGCCATCTAGTCTGATCAGCTGTTCAATTATCACTAATATGTTTCTCAACAAAATGTTCCTACCTTCTCACTGTAACCCTTGATCCCTTTATCAATCAAAACGTATCTACCTCTGACTAAAAAAAAACGGAACTGTGTTTGTGTTTCTGCATGTCTGTATGCATGCGAGCGTTTCTGCTTATTGACAGTGGACAGAGGGTGGTGAGTACGGTTGGACTGGAGGCCTGTGACCAGCAGCGTTCCACAGGGTGCAGTGTGGGATCCACTTTTGGTTTTCATTTATATCAATTATTTAGATGAGAATTATAGAAGGCATGTTTACGAATCACACCAAAATTAGTTATATAGTGGAATGTGAAGAAGTTTACATAAGATTACAGACAGATCATGAGTAATTGGATCAATGAATCATAGAGTTATACAGTGTGGAAACAGAATTTTTGGTTGAACTCATTCGTGCTAACCAGATGTTGTAAGTTAACTTAGTTTTCTTTTCCAGCATTTCTTCCATATCAATCTAAACGCTTCCAATTCATGTCCCCACCCAGATCCCTTTTAAATGTTGTAATTGTACCAGCCTCCACCACTTTTCTGGAAGCTCATTGCATAGATGCACCAGCCTCTGCATGAAAATGGTCTCCTTAGGCCCCATTTAAATCTTGTCCATCTCACCTTAATTCTTTGTCGGCTAGTTGTGGACATCTCTACCCTGGAGTAAAGAGCCTCACTATTCACCCTAGCCATGTTTTTCTTGATGTTATAAACCTCTAGAAGGTGCAAAAGGGGAAAAGCCAACACGAATTGCTGTATTTTCAGTCAGCCCAGGCCTAAATTCTGAAATTCAATTCTGACACCTGTTCTTTCTTCATCAAATCACAATTCCAAAATCATTATAATCAACTTGTTCAGTCGCATTATGAAACACCTCTGGAGGATTGGAATCTAGATTTTTGGACTTACACTACCACCACTTGGCAATAATTCTAAAAGCTGGAACATTATTCTCCTGTGCGTTTTTTCATCAGTCTGTGTTGAAATACTGTGACATACCTCCGTGACACGTAGGACTTGAATCCAAACATTCTGGTCCAGAGTGAGAGACTCTACCACGCAAGTTCAGGAATTGGAATCGAACCCAGAGCTCTGGCTCAGCTGCATGGGCATTGTGCAATACCATGTCTTAAACCATCCCCAGATTTTGGGTCACATTTTAAATGTCAGTTTTCAGCTCTGTGTTGATTCATTAGAATTTGGTTCACGTTTACTGAACTACACGGTTAAAATAATTACATTGTTTAACAGATGAAAGGTACTCACCTCAAATATAGGATGTTGAGTTTATGTGCTCTGCCTTCGAGACAAACTATGAAGATCTTTAATTGTTTGGCTATGATTTCCACCTTAAGTGGCTATTATCTGACATCTGCAATATGAGGGAAATACATCCTCCAGACGCACTCTGCACTATAAAGGATCTGGAACAGATACTTATCACTGAACACCAGAGATGAAGAAACAGCATACAGTCTGGATCAAAAGCACCCACCACTCTAGCATTTGACCCATTTCTCCTTAAACGCTTCCTATTCATGTTCCCATCCAGATGCCTTTTAAATGTTGTAATTGTCCCAGCCTCCACAACTTCCTCAGGCAGCTCATTACATACACAGCACCCTCTCTTTGAAAACCTTGTCCCTTAGATCCCTTTTAGTTAGTTCCCCTCTCACCTTCAACCTGTGCCCTTTAGCTTTGGAATGTGCTACCTGGGGGGAAAAAAAGATCTTAACTATTCACACTATTCATTCCATGTATGAATTTATAATCCTCTAAGATCACCTCTCCACTGTTGGTTCCGGGAAAGTAACACCGGCCTTTTCAGCCTCTCCACAAATCGCAAAGCCTCCAACCCTTGCAACATCTTTGTAAATCTTTTCTGAACCCTTTCAGGTTTCACGCATCCTTCCTCTATGAGCGAGACTGTAATTGCATGAAGTATTCAAAATGGCCTAACCAATGTCCTGTACAGCCGTAATTTGCCCTCCCGACTCCTATATTCAATGCACTGACCAACAACTGCAAGCATATCAAATACCTTCTTCACTATCTTACATACCTGCGACTCCACTTTCAAAGTATTATGAACCTGTTCTCCAAGGTCTCTTTGTTTGGTAACACTTCCCAGGGACTTAACATTAAATGTATAAGTCAAGCCTTGATTTTCCTTTCCGAAATGCAACATCTCACATTTGCATAAAATAAAGTCCATCTGTCACTCTTAAGGTCATTGGCCCATCTGATCAAGATCCTGTTTTAATCCGAGGTGACGTTCCTCTTTGTACACTGTACCTCCAATTTTGGTGTCATCTATGAATGTACTAATCATTCCACCTATTTTCACATCCAATTTATTTACATAAATGGTGAACAGCAGTGAAGGCGAGTTCTCCCATTCCGTGAGATCTAACCTTGTTAACCAGTTTCCCATGGGGTACCTTGTCGGACCCCTCATGGAAATCCAAGTAGATCACGTCTACCATTCTGCCCTCACCAATTCTCTTTGTTAGATCAACAAAACAAAAATCACATTTGTGAGACATGATTTCCTAAGCACAACATCACGTTGACTATTCCTAATCAGTCCTTGCCTTTCCAAATACATGCACTTCTTGTCCCACAGGATTCCCTCCAACAACTTGCCCATCACCGATGTCAGGCTCACTGGGCTATTGTTCCCTGCCTTTTCCTTCCTAGTTTGTTTAATAATATCACCACGTTGGTCATCTCGTATCATCCAGCATCTTACCTGTGGCTGTTGATGATAAGAACATGTCATCAAGATTCCCAGCAATCACTTCCCGAGATTCCCACAGAGTTCTTGTATATACCTGATCAGCATCGATGAAGGGCATTTTTATTACACATCACTTGGTTCGTAAATGGAATGAATATCCTGAGAAATGATGGATGTGGGTCAAGTCACAACATTTAGAAGACATTTTAAAGTAAAAGAATACGAGAAGTTTTGGAAATATATGGTCTAAGCCCAGGAACGTGGGGATAGTCCAGTTTCAGGTTATCGTTAGCATTGAGTTTTTGAGCAGATAGGTCTGTTTCCAAATCCCCGGTATAACTCTGTGACAGCATGTGTGTTTGTCTGTCCAAGTTACTATCTGCATATTTCTGTCTGCGCTTGTACATTTGTGTGTGTCTATATGTGTCTCTGTGTGTATCTATTTCTCTGTGCATGTTATGTGTGCTCCTGCATTAGTGTGTATCTTTGTAAGTCTGTCTCTGCATCTCTGAGCAATGTGAACTCTTTCGTTTTGGGGGTGAATCATTGAAACGGGGTTCAAAGCGTCTCTCCCTCCCTCCTTCTCCCTCTGACTGTCCCACTTTTGTTTAAAGTGATACAATGCCACACTCTGCTGGTCTGCTTTCGGATTTTTCAATCCTTTCTCACACATAAATTTACATGGAGGAGTAAGATACTAAACATTGCATTTTACAGAAATTGTGTGTGCGTGTGTCAATGTATGTCTGCCTCTGTGTGTGCATGTATGTGTGTCTGTGTTTGTGTGTGTTGGTGTGTACATGTCTCTGTGTATCTCTGTGATTCCGTATGATAATATGTGTTTGTTTTGTGTGTGTATGCGCGAGTGCCTGTGCGTCTGTGTGTACCTGTGATTCTGCGTGTGTGTGAGGAGAGTGTGTGTCTGTGTGTAGGGAGTTTGTAAGGGTGTTTTCTATGTGTCAATGTGTGTATGACTCTGTCTGTGTGCATGTGTATGTGCATATCTGTGTGTATCTGTGTGCCTGTGTGGGTGTGTCTGTGTTTGAGTCTGTGTGTGTTTCTTTGTGCATATATGTACGTACATGTGTTTATTGCCTGTCTGCATGTGTGTTAGTTGTGTTTCTGGCTGAGTGTGTCTGTCCGTGTATGAGCATATGTGTGCATTTGTGGGGAACGTTTGTGTCTGTGTGTGTTAGTGTGCATGCTTGTTTGAGAGTGTACGTCTGTCTGTGCGTGTGTGTGTGTCTGTGTGGGAATGTGGGTGCCTGTGTGTGTTAGCGTGTGTGAGCGTATGTGGGTGTGTGTGGGCAATGTGGGTGTCTCTGTGTGGGGACAGTGGATGCTTTTGTGTGTGGGAAACATGGCTGTTTTTGTGTTTGTGTGTGTGTGTCTGTGTGTGTTTCTGTGTCTGTGTGTGCGTGTGTGTCTGTGTCAACGCGTGTGGTGCTGGAAAAGCACAGAATTTCAGGCAGCATCCAAGGATCAGGAAAGTAGAAATTTGGAGCATAATCCCTTCATTAGTAATGAGGCTTGTGGACCAAGTGGGCTGAACGATAAATGGGAGGGGGTGGTTCTTGTGTAAGGCATCTGGGAAGGCGACAATTAAATGAAGATGGGGTAAGGGTGATAGGTCATAGCAGAGGGTGAAGTGGATAGTGGGAATGAAGATGGACAGGTAGTGCAGTTCAAGAGAGAGGTGCCGAGTTGGAAAGTTGTATCTGGGATAAGTCGGGGTGGAAGAGGGAACTGAGGAAACGGGTGAAATCTGTGGCTGTGTGTTGTTTGCAAGTGTGTGTGTGTCTGTGTGAGTGCACGCATATGTGTGCGTGTATGTATATATGTCTGCACGAGTGTAAGCATGTGTGTGCGTGTTTGTGCATGTCATGGGCATGTGTATGTCTCCTTGTGTCTCTGTGGCTCTCTGCGTCTGGGTGTGTGTCGGGTGTGTGTGTGTTTGTAAGTGCATGTATAGGGCGGTTATGAGTATGTGTATAAGACCATAAGACCATAAGACATTGGAGTGTAAGTAAGGCCATTCGGCCCATCGAGTCCACTCCTCCATTCGATCATGGCTGATGGGCATTTCAACTCCACTTACCAGCATTGTCCCTGTAGCCCTTAATTCCTTGTGACATCAAGAATTTATCAATCTCTGCCTTGAAGACATTTAGCGTCCCGGCCTCCACTGCACTCCGTGGCAATGAATTCCACAGGCCCACCACACTCTGGCTGAAGAAATGTCTCTGCATTTCTGTTCTGAATTGACCCCCTCTAATTCTAAGTCTGTGTTCACGGGTCTTAGTCTCCTCGCCTAACGGAAATAATTTCCTATTTTTCACCCTTTCCAAACCATGTATTATCTTGTAAGTTTCTATTAAATCTCCCCTTAATCTTCTAAACTCCAATGAATACAATCCCAAGATCCTCAGCTGTTCCTCGTATTCCTACCATTCCAGGGATCATCCGTGTGAATCTCCGCTGGACACGCTCCAGTGCCAGTATGTCCTTCCTGATGTGTGGGGACCAAAACTGGACACAGTACTCCAAATGGGGCCTAACCAGAGCTCTATACAGTCTCAGTAGCACAACAGTGCTTTTATATTTCAACCCTCTTGAGATAAATGACAACATTGCATTCGCTTTCTTAATCACGGATTCAACCTGCATGTTTACCTTTAAAGAATCCACGACTAGCATTCCCAGATCCCTTTGTACTTTGAATTTACGAATTTTCTCACCGTTTAGAAAGTAGTCTATACTTTTACTCTTTTTCCAAAGTGAAAGACCTCGCATTTGCTCACGTTGAATTCCATCAGCCATTTCCTGTACCAATCTCCCAAACTGTCCAGATTCTTCTTCAGCCGCCCCACTTCCTCAGTACTACCTGCCTGTACACCTAACTTCGTATCATCGGCAAACTTCACTAGAATGCTCCCAGTCCCTTCATTCAGATAATAATGTGAACAGCTGCGGCCCCAACACTGAATCCTGCGGGTCTCCGCTTGTCACCGGCTGCCATTCCGAAAAAGAACCTTTTATCCCAACTCTCTGCCGTCTGACAGACAGCCAATCCTCAATCCATACCAGTAGATCACCTTGAACACCATGGGCCCTCACCTTGCTCAGCAGACTCCCGTGTGGCACCTTTTCAAAGGCCTATTGGAAGTCTATATAGACCACATCTACTGGGTTTCCCTGGTCTAACCTACTTGTCACCTCTTCAAAGAATTCCAGCAGGTTGGTCAGACACGACCTCCCCTTATTAAATCCATGTTGACTTGTTCTAATCAGACTTTGCTCGTCCATGAATTTAGAAACCTCATCCTTAATAATGGATTCTAGAATTTTACCAACAACCAAGGTTAGGCTAATTGGCCTATAATTTTCCATCTTTTGTCTTGATCCTTTATTGAACAAGGGGGTTACAACAGTGATCTTCCAATCATCCGGGACTTTCCCTGACTCCAGTGACTTTTGAAAGATCTCAAACAATGCCTCCGCTATTTCCTCAGCCGTCTCTCTCAGAACTCTAGGGTGTATCCCATCGGGGCCAGGAGATTTATCAATTTTCAGACCTTTGAGCTTTTCCAGCGCTTTCTCTTTGTAATGGCAACCATACTCAAATAAGCCCCCTGACTCCCTTTAATTGTTGGGATATTACGCATGTCTTCCACTGTGAAGACTGACGCAAAGTACTTGTTAATTTCTCCTGCTATTTTCTTATCTCCCATCACTAGGCTTCCAGCATCATTTTGAAATGGCCCAATGTCTACTTTTGCCTGTCGTTTGTTTCTTATGTATTGAAAGAAACTTTTACTATCATTTCTAATATTACTGGCTAGCCTACCTTCATTTTGATTCTCTCCTTCCTGATTTCTCTCTTTGTTATCCTCTGTTTGTTTTTGTAGCCTTCCCAATCTTCTGATTTCCCACTGCTCTTGGCCACTTTATTGGATCTCTTTTTTTCTTTAATACATTTCCGAACTTCCTTTGTCAGCCATGGCGGTCTATTCCCTCCCCGGATAATCTTTCTTTTCTTTGGGATGAACCTCTATACAGTGTCCTCAATTATATCCACAAACTCCTGCCATTTTTGCTCGACCGTCTTCCCCGCTAGACACTGCTTCCAGTCTATTTTTGTCAGTTCCTCTCTCATGCCCTCATAATTACCTTTATTTAACTGTAACACCATTGCATCAGATTTTGCCTTCTCTCTTTCAAACTGCAGACTGAATCCTACCATATTATGATCGCTGCTTCCTAAGTGTTCCCTTACTTTAAGATCTATGATAAAGTCTGGTTAATTACATAGCACTAGGTCCAGAATAGTCTGCTCGCTTGTGGGCTCCATGACAAGCTGTTCCAAAAAGCCAACCTGTAAGCATTCCATGAATTCCCTTTCTTTGGATCCACTGGCAACATTATTTTCCCAATTCACCTGCATATTGAATTCTCCCATGATCAACGTGACCTTAACGTTCTGAAATGCCTTCTCTATTTCCCGGCACATGTTGTGCCCCTCGTCCTGTCCACTGTTAGGAGGTCTGTACATAACTCCCATTATGGGTATTTTGCCTTTGTGGTTCCTCAATTCCACTCACAAAGACTCCACATCACCTGACGCTATGTCATTCAGTGCCATAGATTTAATTTTGTTCTTAACTAACAAGTCAATCCCTGCCCCTCTGCCCACCTCCCTGTCTTTTCAATAAGTTGAAAATCCTTGGATGCTTAACTGCCAGTCCTGACCCCCCTGTAACCACCTCTCTATGATGCCTACCACATCAAAATCATTCTCTATGATCTGTGCCATTAGTTCATCTGCTTTGTATCTGTGTGTGAATGCCTGTGTACAGCTATATATTTATGTGTGTATGTGTCTGTGTGTGCACGCGCGCATTTGTAGTATGTGTAAGTTTGTGTGTGGGGGGGGTGCTATGAGTATTGTGTATCTGTGCGTGACTGTCTGAGTGGAGCTCTATGTGTGTACATGTCTGTGTGTGTGCGCGCGTTTGTAGTCTCTGTGTGCGTATATGTGTGTTGATGGTGCTCTCAGTTTGGATAGTGCTGTGAGCTGATACACTCACTCTGTCCTTCCTCAACTGAATCCTTGATAAGTTTCACCTTGCATTACCGCCTGTACGGAGGTGTGGGTAGACCAGCAGAGACTGACAGAAACAGAAAGGTCAGCAAGTCTGTCAGCATCTGTGGACAGAAATAAAAGTTTTGGGTTGAGTACCCCTTCCTCAGAAACTCATGCCCGGGGATAGTACATCACAGTAACACCACAGAAACTGTCAGACTCGCCCCACGCTGATACACACAGATAAACATACACTAACACAGAGATATAGAGACACTCATTCATACACTGACACTAATACAGATATGGAGTGTCTGTCAGTATTTCTCTTGCACCGGTAAATTTGTCAATATATCACTTGCTCTCTGATGTGTGTCAGTTTTTTTTTTCAGTCTGTTCTTGGGGAGTGTGTTCGTATTGCACTTGTTCACACTAGTGAGTGAGTCAGTAGTGATGTGTGGAGTGTGATTGTAGGGCATTTCAGTGCGTGCATAAACCAAACCTGGAAGAATTGTAACGTGTGTGGTGGACAGTGTGGAACTCCAAAAGGACAGTGACAAATTGGTGTAGTGTTCTGTTTTATGGCAGATGAGCATCAATGCAGAGCAGTGTGAGATGATGCACTTCGGTAGGAATAACATTGACAGACAATATAGAATATCTGTACCGTTATAAGAGTGCTGCAGGAGCACAGGATGCTGGATGAATATGAGGACAGATTATTGAACATGGCAGTACAAGTGAGGAGAGTAGTAAATGTCACAGATTATTTTCAGTATCTGAGCTTTTTACAGTAGGAAGTATAGAAAGGAGCCTCCGTGCTCCCTTTCTGGGAGGAAGTGGTGACGATATGATGTGAGCCCACCCTCCTGCCCAACCGAGACGTTGGGATTTCCATTTGTACCAGCTCGACACAAAAGAGCGATGGCATCAGGGCCACGGCTTCTAAGTTGTGCCAGGGGAAATGGAGATCCAGTGGGTTTAAAGTGAGAATTGCCCTTCACTGAAAATAGCTTCTTAGTCGGTTGGTGGGACGCCGGTGTTTCAGAATCTCCACACGAGGCATCCCGGTCCTCTCTAACTCGTACCAAGGTCCTCCTCATGTGGCGAGGGTGGGGCTGGGGAGGGGGGCAGATGAGGGAGCGGATATCGGACACTCCACCACCCAGCTTGACCCTTTCTGTCCTATCCAGGCTGTTTCTCCTGGAATGGGACAAAAGGAGGGAGGGAAGGAGGGAGGGAAGGTTGCAGTGGGTGGCCCTGCTGTTAGTGCTGGTGTAGATGTGGTAGGGGAAATGGTGAGGTGTCAGTAGGGAGTCGGTCTATACTGTTATGTCCATGCTGTGTTATTAGTGTGGGTGGTATAGTGGAGGGAAATTGGATGAGCGAGAGAAAGAGAGAGAGAGAGAGAGAAAGAGAGAGAGAGAGAGACGGTGCAATAGTGGGAGTGGTAGAGCTTGAGCCTAGTTCGGTGATCGGTGCTGTAACAAATATACAGCGAGTGTGAGGGAGTACAGAGAATACAGTGACCCTTATTCTGACAGAGTGGGGAAGATTATTGATGCTTATCCTGTGTTGCTGGACATTTCCTCAGACCGCAGATACTGCACTGAGCTGGGTGGTGTGCTTGCACCATGCTCAGTGGGTCTGGTGGTGTGGTTTCCTCTGGGAAGAGAATGGACCACCTCTGTACTAGTTCCTCCAAAAGTACTCCCAAACTCCTGTCAAAAAACCGTGTTGTATTTGCCCGTTAACTGCCATGCTCAGGGTGACCTGTGCAGGGCAACTTCTAACTAAGTAAGTTCAACCATGTGCTCATTGGCCTTTTGAAGATGGCACCACTGCCAGGGATCACAGAATATCCAGGGGCATAGGAGTGATGGTGAGTACCTCCAGTCATGATGGGTTAGAGAATCGGGCTGGTATTGAATAAGAGGCACACTATGGGGTGGGATGGGTAGTTAATGAGATGGGTTTGATAAGATAGCACCAGGAAACTTGATCAGCCTCATACAGACAATCCCTCTGTCACACTCAATGAAAATGTCACTGAGACAAATTATTATTAGATTCAGCCCAGTGAGTCATTGATTCTGTTGAAACCACTAACAGTCACAAAGGTGCAGTTGCTTGTTCTGTGGTCTCCATCACAGAGAAGGACATAAACTTGAGCTACACATGGAAAATAAGATAGGGCAGGAAATTGAGTTATCAGTGGGGAAGCACTTTGGAACAAGTAAACATAATTCTAATAGTTTTAAAACAGAGATGGAAAAGGATGAACTGGGTCTGAAAGATAATATTTTATATTGGAGGAAGGCGAATTTGATGATATTAGGCAAGAACTTGGTTAGGATAAATGGACAAAGTCTTTTCCCTGGCATCGGAGAGTCCAGAACTAAAGGGTATAGTTTTAGGGTGAGAGGGGAGTGATATAAAAGTGACCTAAGGGACAATGTTTTCACGCAGAGGGTACGTGTATGGAATGAGCTTTCAGAGGAAGTGGTGGAGGCTGGTACATTTGCAACATTTCAGAGGCATTTGGATGTGTACATAAATAGGACGGGTATGGAGGGATATGGGCCGGATGCTGGCAGGAGGGATTAGATTGGGTTGGGATATGTAGTCGGCATGGACGGGTTGGACCGAATGGTCTGTTTCCATGCTGTACATCTGTATGACTCTAACTTCCAAACTGGATTGGAATAGATATTCACAGATAAGGGGCGAGCTGAGGAGAGGGCAGCCATCAAAAATGAAATGTCAAGAGCCCAGAAACAGTATGCCCCTGTTAGGGTGAAGGGTAAGGCTGGTAGGTGTAAGGAATGCTGGAGGACTGGAGAAATTGATGGCCTGGTCACGGATAAGAGGGAAGTATATGACTTGTAGAGATATCAGGAGTTGATGTTTTTACAGTATTCATTCCCAGGTTTAGAATATAACTGGTTTACCCTGCATTTATTACTCATCACTAATTGCCCATAGGGCAGTTGACAGTGAACCATATTGTTGTGGGTCTGGAGTCACATGGAACCTAGACCAGGTAAGTTTGGCTGTTTGCTTCCTTCAAGGGCATCAGCGAACTAATTGTTTTTTTTCAAACAATCAAAAATAGATATATCATTGTCATCAGCATCTGAATTCCAGATTTAAAATGACTGTCGAGAAAAGGCTATTGCCAGTAGGAGTACGCTTAAAAGGGAAATCCGGAGGACATAAATGGGGCATGAGATAGCTTTGACAAATAGAGATAAGGCGTATTCAAAGGGACTGTACAAATACATTAAGGACGAAAGAGTAACTCGGGAGAGTTTTGGGCCAATAAAAGATCACCAAGGATGCCGATGTGCAGAACCCCAGGAGATGGAGGCGATACTAAACAAGCACCTTGTATCAGTATTTACTGTGCAGAAGGACATGGAAGCTAAAGAACTTCGTAAATAAACAGTGACATCTTGAAAAGTGTCTATACTACAGAGGAAGAGATGCTGGAGTTCGTAAAGCCTATAAAGATGGAAAAATACCCAGGACCTGATCAGGTGTACCCTAGAACTCTGTGGGAAGCTAGGGAAGGGATTTATGGGCCGCATGCTGAGATACTTGTATAATTGATTGTCACAGGTGTGGTGCCAGAAGATAGAAGGTTTGATGACGTGATGATCAACGTAGATTTAAGCATCGGAAATCGTGTCTCACTAAATTGACTGAGACATTTTGAAGATTTGACTAAGAGGATTCATTGAGGCAGAGGTGCACATTGCCAATATAGACTTCAGTAAGGCAATTGACAACTTTCTGTATGGTAGACTGATTAACAAGGTTTGTTCACATGCATGCAGGGGTAACTAGCCATGTGGATACAAAATTGGCTCGAAGGTAGGAGGGTTGTAAACAGTAGTGTGCTACAAGCATCAGTGCTGAGTCCACTGTTTTTCATTATTTATATACATCACTTGGATGTGAACACAGCAGCGAAAGTTGGTTAGTTTGAAAATGACACCAAAACTGATGTTGTAGTTGATAGCACAGAAGGTTTACGTCAGAGTACAATGAGATCTTGATCAGGTGGGCTGATTGGCAGAGGAGCAGCCAAAGGTGTTTAGTTTAGTATAAATGTGAGGCGCTGCATTTTGAAATGCAAATCAGGGCAGGATGTATACACTTAATGGTAAGGTCCTCGGGAGTGTTGCTGAACAAAAAAGTCTTGGAGTGTAGGTTCAAAATTCCTTGAAAGTTCTGTTACAGTTCGACAGAATACTGTAGAAGCCATTTGGTATGCTTGCCT
Source organism: Hemiscyllium ocellatum (assembly GCF_020745735.1). Taxonomy (NCBI): domain Eukaryota; kingdom Metazoa; phylum Chordata; class Chondrichthyes; order Orectolobiformes; family Hemiscylliidae; genus Hemiscyllium; species Hemiscyllium ocellatum. The sequence continues at coordinate 33,895,214 of NC_083433.1, forward strand.
TAATTGGTCAGTGTTTTGACTATATGAATTAAGAGGCCATGTTGCTGCTGCACAGCACATTGATTCGGTTCTTTTGGAGTATTGTATTCAATTCTGGCCTCCATCCTATCAGAAAGATATTGTGAAACTTGAAGGGAGTCAGAAAAGATTTACAAGGATGTTGCCAGGATTTGAGCTATAGGGAAAGCGCGAGTAGGTTGGGGTGATTTTACTTAGAGTATGAGAGTCATATATGGGGTGAATAGCCAGGATCTTTATCACAAAACTAGAGGGCATGGATTTCTGGTGAGACCCAAGGACTAACTTTTCTTACACAGAATGGTGCATGTGTGGGATGAACTGCCACTGGAGGTGGTGGAGGCTGTAATTATTACAACATTTAAAAGGCATTTGGAGGGGTACATGAAGAGGAAGAGTTTACATTGTTATGGGTCAAATGCTGGCAAATGGGACTAGTTTATTTTGTGATATCCCATCGGCATGGACGAGATAGACTTTCTGTGCTGTCCATCTTCGAGAATCAATGATTCTCTCTGACCTCACACCAATATCCCATTAATTCACCATTGCTGGAAATACCAGTCTATGTTACTTGATGCTATCGAAATTCTTCACTTCAGCATTTTGAAACCTGCGAACACATGCTTCCACAACACTAACTCTAAGTCTCTCTCCATCCGTCTATGTCCCAAATCCCTCCCATTTGTTGGTATTTAAACTGTTTGTATTTAAACTGAGCATCAGCTTCCAACATTAAGCAGCTTAGAAACAATGTTCAAAAAGCACTTCCCGGTGTCCTGCCCTTTGCTCCATGTTGGATAGTGGAGTTTCAGCAGTTTTGATGCAGACCTTTCTAACTTGCTCTGCGCCTACCAATTGAACGCCTGTGTTAATCACTCTCGCCTGATCATGTGCTCAGTAACACATGGAATCACTTCCACTGTTACTGATCCAGACTAGGCTTTTCACTAGCACTTAAGTGACATTTGACATAATTCTAGTTTTGGAACGTTAGTGGAAAAGCTGGGGAGGCTTTCCTGGAGGCTGTGCTTTAAGCTGCGATGGAAATTCAGGAAGACCAGATGCTTTGGTGACCCACTCTGGATGAGTCATGGTGACTGTAGTGACAGCATCTGGATCTGCAACATGACCATCAAAAGGAACAGAGACTGCAGAGAGGGGAATCTCTTCGAAATGGAATGAGGGAATCACAATCAGATCAGAGAATAACTGCCTCCTGTCCCTGTGTCCCAGTCTCGAGCTGTTGAGTGACGGCCTCCTGTTCCTGTGTCTCAGTCTCGAGCAGTTGAATGACCGCCCCCTGTTCCTGTATTCCAGTCATGAACATTGAGTGACTGCCCCCTATTCCTGTGACCCAGTCTCGAGCTTTTGAGTGACCGCCCCCTGTTCCTGTGACCCAGTCTCGAGCAGTCGAATGACCACCCCCTGTTCCTGTATTCCAGTTTCGAGCAGTTGAGTGACCGCTCCCATTCCTGTGTCCCAGTCTCAAGCAGTTGAATGACCGCCCCCTGTTCCTGTATTCCAGTCATGAACATTGAGTGACTGCCCCCTGTTCCTGTGAACCAGTCTCGAGCAGTTGAGTGACAACCTCCTGTTCCTGCGTCACAGTCTAGAGCAGTTGAACGACTGCTTCCTATTCCTGTGTTCCAGAATTCACCTGCTGCCCCTGAGTAACAGGCTCCAATAGCTGTCTGCTGTCCTCCTGCTGCTCCTGATTAACAGGCGCCAATAGCTCCGTGCTCTTCACCTGCTGCTCCTGAGTAACAGGCTCCAATAGCTCTGTGCCCTCCTTCTGCTGGTCCTGAGTAACAGGCTCCAATAGCTGTGTGCTCTCCTCCTGCTTCCCCTGAGTAATCGGCTCCAATAGCTGTCTGCTCACCTCCTGCTGCTCCCGAATAGCAGGCTCCAATAGCTCTGTGCTCTCCTGCTGCTCCTGTGTAATAGAACTGAAGGACTGAATGGTCTTTTCACATTCCATTCAGTTCGTATTGATTGAAAACCTTTCTGCTCTTTCTGTAAAATACCATCAGAATCAGAATGTTGCATCTATATTTTATTTCTCAGTAACTGAGCAGTCATGCTGACTGGCTCTGCTTTCGTTATACCGGTCTGAGAAGGTGAACGAGTAACAGGTTCGAGAGGCTGATCAGTTCCTCCTGTCCCTCTGGAACAGGCCGAAAGGCCTATGTCTTCCTATGTCTCTATAGCAGGCACGTGGGGACGGAATTGTTTCTCCCTGTTCCTGAGCAGCAATTTCAATGCGCTGAATGGTGCCTCGAGGTTATGAAATGGTTTGATGCCAGGGCGTTTCAAACTACGAGCAGCATTACTCATGGTATGTAGAAACTTCACTACCAGGCATTTTATGCACCTGGTCTGTTATTCTATCCACGTCTCCTTTTATAAACAAGGTGGAACATATACAACCCTGCAATGTTACAGCGACACTCCTACATACAAGGAAGGAAGATTAAAAGGATTGAAAGATTTATGATCTATCCCTCGGCAACCGTCATCCACTCAATCCAGACTGAGTAAATGTTCCCTTTGATTGGAATGTGTAAAATGATGCAAGGAACTGGTTAACTGAACCTGTTAGTTTGGTGACTGTGATTGATGTCAGTCTCCATAGATTGTACTTATCCCAGTGAAGGGTTTACATATTTTAATGATAAAATGGGCACCGTTCAATGTGCTATCCCAGAGTATGAGTAGGAGTATCACCACTAACAGGGATCAGCAGCTACAGAGAGAGGGGAATGGGAGATCTGAATCTGAGAACATTAGACTGGAATGTAACAACAATGGATATGAGTTTATCCTATTATGTATGGATTCTTTCTACACATCATTTGTGGCCATTACCATGGCGGAACGAATATGCACTTTACATTATTCAATATTTTTATTATCCTAAACATGACTACTCTTGGTGTACCTGGTAAGTTTCACTGTTCATTTATTGATTGCATTAATCATGTGTGACTGTATTATTGTTCTTTTCATTTGCTCTACGCTGTAATCATTCACTCTCGTACACCACGAACAACAGTGAACTTGTTCATTCTTTCTCTCCTTCTTTCGTTCTGGCACTGTGCCTTGTCGGTTGACCCACTCAGTTTCAGCTATGAACCACAATTCATTGTATCACAGCCCTATTTAAATACTGAAAGTTTGGAGGTCCCAGCCTTCTGTTCTGGTTACAAACACCATTTCGTTCCTCTGACTTCATCCCATCCCTGGCCATTATCTGAGGCTGAAACAGACGAGTCACAACTATGGTGATCCCTTTGGCCATGAGCTGATTCCTGACCCATATCATAACCATTCCTATTTGTAATGATTAACATCTCCTGAATATACTTCACTGTTCTGTTCATGAACCATGAGCTATGAAATGTAGTCTTAATGATCCCAATAATCTGCTGCTGACATTCCCAAATTCAAACCTACAAATCTGAGTCGATATTCCATGGCTCGGTTCTCACCTCACGCCAAAATCCCCTCATTTCTGTGAGGATTGATTTATATTGTTGCTGGGTCTGGCTATACATTTGATTTAATATTTTGAAGCACATCGTTTCCTCTGTGTGTGGCACAATTCTCAGTATCTCTATATTGATTACCCAAACCGTTGTCAGTTCTCATTTAAACTGATTTCCTCCATGTGTGTTCTCTCTCAAACAACGATTTTCATATTTATTGCCACCAAAATACACACACACACACACACACACACACACACACACACACACACACACACACACACACACACACACACACACACACACACACACACCACTTACTGTCACTCACTGCATGTGTTGCAAATATTCCCGTCTAAAGCATTTCTGTAGTGCAAGTATAGTAGCATTTACCTGGCAAACGTTTGCAATGGTCCCCATGCTGCGCAGGCAGTCCAGTTTATGGAGTACTCCGCTAGCATGGTCTGCACAGCTTTCCATTCCGGCTGGTACCTTGTCCCAGCTTATGGTGTCTGTATTGGTTCTGTGAGGCAGATTCAGAATTTGATGTAATGAAGCATTTCAACTGATCTGCCAAAGTTTTTATTTGATGTTCTCATTTTTGTGATTGGACACACCATTGTCTCACTTCTCCAGTTATTCTCACACCACTGTCTACATATTTTCACAATATCCTATCAGTTAATTAATTGTTTGTTATTCTGTATCGTTCCCTGGTGTTTTATTTTTGGCTTCTGAGTGTATCGAATGCTGGCATTGTGAAGCTCTGAAACAATGAAATGGTATGTATTGGGCTGGTGTTCACTTTCCAGTGTGACCCATGTGCTTAGCAATGTTGGACGGGGTGGGGGGGAGGGAGTGGGTCCGGTAGCTTTAGGAGACGTGCGTGTCTACTGAACATCTGTGTTTGTCGCCCCCAGCTGACCGTGCAGTAAGGAACACGAGGGAACCCCTCGACTATCATTATAATGGACCAGGCATTTAATTTGTAACTGAGGAGCTTCTGACTGTCTCCTGTTATTGAAACCTTAGTGGATGGGCTGGGGATCGTTTGGTGGAGGTCATGCTGTGAGCTGCCTCTCACATTCAGAGAGAGACCTGATGATTTGGTGACCGAAATCTGGATGGAGCATAAGGACTGTAGTTACAGCGTCTGGGTCTGTAACATGAACAGCAAAAAGTAAGCAAAGATTCAGTGAGGGAAATCTCTGAAACCACGGAGTGAGTGTGTGGGGAAAGGGATCAGCCAAATCTGTCTGTGTCTTAACTAGGTATACACGCCCTCTTGCTCTCCCCGACATAAACCCATGCAACTCTCCCTCTCCTCCCCACACATACTCATGCTTCCCCCCTCTCACATGCACATCCCCTCACTCATACCAATAAATCATATTTTGTCAACAATATCAAATTTAAATACAGTCAGTCAAGGCAGTATTTTATAAACTCATACTTTGGAAATAGAGTCCGTCTGACTCCAGGAGAAGACAAAGACAGGCTCCAAATAAGACCTCACGCCTGTATAACATCGCCTGTCCGGAGGGGTCCCTTCCTTTACTTCGTTAATACCTTACATTATCTCCAGACAGTGACTTGAAATAAATTCTTAGGTTTGCATATTAATCAATCAAAACCCGCACCTCCATTCTAACTGATAAATTATTTGGGAGACATCTTCGATGTGTTAAATTCATATGCATGAGTTGTACAACCGTTTGATCTTTTCCTTATAAATTATGTGTCTAAGGTATTCTGTTCTCACTAACACCTGATGAAGGAACAGCGGGATCAAAGCTTGTGTTTTTCAAAATAAAACTGTTGGCCTAGAACCTGGTATCTTGCCATTTCTGACGATGTCCAAACCATTCCACACCAGCACCTCTATATCATAGCTTTAGCACCTCTCCAACAAAATACGATTTCCTTATCCCATCCAGGTTAGAGCAATCTCAGCTGTTTGGAGGATTACACAGCATTGTTGAAAGATAATTGTCCTTCTTCACTCCACCAGCATAACGGAAGATCTGGTGAAAATGCCAGAATGACACTTGAGAGAAATGGGTAAGATGTGGTGAGATGACATCAATGTTGAGATATGCCTCACCAAACATCTCCCCTGAATCTGCCATTAATCTCCCCAGAGCCCATATCACTCAGAATCCACAGAATCTGGTAAGGTGGAGCTCAGAGATAGCAAGTAGAAGCAAACATTGATGGCAGTTATATCTCAAAGACAAAATTGTGCTAAAAATGATTTTTATATTACAAAACAGGAAATTAGGAATTCAAGTTTGTGGGTACTGCAATAGAAATGGACAGCTTCAAGTTACATCTGAACAGCGTTAACCAAAGTGAATTTTAATGCTGGGGAAAAGGATTTCAAGAGGGGATATGAGATGGGTTGCTTTAACAGTATGTTGACCATCGAGCTAGAATTCTGACTCTTTTGAAATTTGTGTTGTGTGATCAGAAGGTGGTACTAAAATCTTCGCTGTCAAGGTGGGAATAGTAATCTTAATAGATTGAATTTTACATGACATCTGAATACAAAACAGTTTTTTTTCCCCCTTAAATTAAGAGTAGTTACCAGAGTCATGTAAGCTGTGAATGTGTGCGGGGCAAGTTGACTTCAGTGAATTCGAAAATTGCATGAAAAGATGTCATGAAAGGCAGGCAATGTTTGTTATTTATATAAACACCACAAGATGTACAGTATACGTATATCCTCCAACAACAGAAGGGAAAGGTGACTCAACCATGGTTAACTAAACAAGTTAAAAATTGTGTTGGATCAAAGAAAGTGGCTCAGAAAAATGCCAGATATTGGAACAAGAGAGGACTAAGAAATTGAGAAAGAAATCAGACAGAGAACAAGAATGCAAACTAACAAGAAACAAAAAGGCTGACGAAAATTTCCATCAATATTTGAAAGCAAGGTCAAATGTGCACCAGTGAATTTGTGGTCAGAATAACTAATTGTAGAGAACAGAAAAACTGACAGAGAATCTAACCAGTTACTCAGTGTCTGTCTTCATGGAGGAAATACCAAGTGATCGTGGGACTTGTGTAACTAAATGCTCAAATCATTCATATCAGTGATGAATATGAATGATTTGTAAACATATGTGGATTGCAGATTGATAAGTCTGAAAGACCAGATGTAATTCATACTGAAATTTCAGAGAAAGCAGCAGTGTATTTTTCCATTGTATTTTTCCATGACCAATTTGGAAGATAATAAATGTGTTCCAAGGATTTAAGAAGGGAAGTGGAGGGAGAGTGGAGACCTACAGACCAGCTAACCTGTCATCCACAGTAGGGAATCTGCTAAAATTAATTATAAAGAATCTGATATTGGACACTGAGAGAAGAATAACAAATGTCAAGAGAATGATTCTAGATTTCTGAAAGGGTAGTCAAAATTTACAAACGTTTTGCTTGAAGATATCCCTTGTGAATGTAAACAATGGAAAACTAGTGAATATGGTATAGTTGGACACTCAGGAAGATTTTCAAGATCTCATGCAATAAATTAACAGAGAAAAAAAACAAAGTGTTTTGAGAGAAACACACACTAATTGGGCAAGTAAAATTTAGGTTTGGTTTTGTTTAAAGAGAATCAGTATATAGACGGTGTAGAGCTCCATGCTCTCTCTCTTCACGGATGCTGTCTGACTTACTGTGATAACTACCATGTGTTGGTTTCAGCACAGATTGCAGATTCTTCAGTAATTTATTCCGACTAGAAGTAAAGACATTCTGCACGAGTTACACAGATTGTTGGTGAGACTGTACCTGGAGTATTGTGTACATATCTGATGTCCTGATCGAATTAAAATTTCTGACAGAACAGAGTCTACCTTCCTGTGATTGTATGATGCGAACGTGAATTGGTAGATTTCTGAAGATATTATTAACAAGAGTTATAAGAGTGAACTGTCAAAGGAAAAGGTAAGAGAAAACAAGTGCAGCTTCGTTACAGTCGGAATCCAGAGAATACGGCATTACAGCCGGGAAGTGACAGAACTATGATGCAAATACATTAGTTCTGTCTTCACGGAAGAAAAAAAAACAAACAAGTCAAATTTTCCCAGCAAGTCTGGGAAGCCTTAGTCTCGAGAGATGAGGAATGAGATGAATAAATAAATACATTGGGAGAAATTATTGGGACTTAAAGCATGGTTGAACTCAGCATACAGATGGAAGGTAGGAAGATCAAATCCAATACCAGAGTTTTGTGCTTACACAAAGGAGACTGCAATAGGATGAAGGAGGAGTTGGCTTAAGTTGACTGGAAACAAAGACTTCAAGGTGGAACCGTTGATGAACACAGGCTGGCTTTCAATGCATTTTTTCCAAGTGCTCAGCAATAGTGAATACTAGGGAAATGGAAGGACTGTAGGAAAAGGGTAAACTGTCATGGATGGCTCAGGAAATAAGGAAAGCCATCAAATCAAAATAACTGGCATAAATAATGACAAAGGCCACTGGGAAACTAAAAGATGGGGAAAAATATATAAACGTCAAAAGAAAGCAACAAAAAAGCTATCAAAAAGCATAAGATAGATTACGAGAGTAAACTACCTTAGAATATAAAGATAGGTAGCAAAAGATTCTATAAATATATAAAACAAAAATAGTGGCTAAGGGAAGAAATTGTCCTTTAGAAGGTGAGAAGTGAGATTCAGTAATGTGTTATGGGGAAATGGCCAAGGATTTGAACACATATTTTGTCAATCTTGCCTGTGAAATACATTAGTGATATGCCAGTAATTGACAAAGCGATGAAGGTAGGTGAGGACCTGGAAACAATCATTCCCACGAGAGAGATAGTGTTGGGCAAGCTAATGGAGCTAAAGGTAAATAAGTCTCCTGGCTCTGATGGAATGCATCACAATTTACTAACAGAGATAGTGGGAGAAATAATAAATGCATCTGTGGAAAATTTTCGAGATTCTCTGGACTCTGGTGCAGTTCCAGCAGATTAGAAAACAGGAAATCAGACACCACTGTTTAAAAAGAGATGAAGACAAATATGCAGGACTATAGACCAGTTAGCCATTAAGTATAGTGGGGAAAATACTTGAATCTGTAATCAAGGAATAAATAGCAATGCATCTCGATAGGAATCGTCCCATTGGGCTGACACTGCATCAGTTCATGAAAGGCAAGTCATGCTTAACTAATTTACTGTAAATCTATGAAGACATTATGACCACAGAGACCCAGTAGATGTGGTGTACCGAGATTTACAAAAGGCACTCAACACAGTGCCGCCAAAAAAGATGTTGTATAACGTACGTGGCATTACAGGTAATGCATTAACATGGATAGAGGTTGGATTAACTAACAGGAAGCAATAAGTGTGAATAAATTCGTGTTTTTCTTCTGGTTTCTGATCATTGACTAGTGGTGTGTCTCAGGGATCAGTGATAGGACCGCAATTATTCACAGCTTACATGGACGATTTGTAGTTGGACACCACGTGTAGTGTTCCAAAGATTGCAGATGACACTAAAATGAGTGTCAGAGCAAAGTGTGCAAAGGAATGTTAAACTTTACGAAGAGGCATAAATAGTTTAGATTAGTGGGCAAAGGTCTGGCAGATGGAGTGCAATTGTAATAAATGTGAAGTCATCCATTTTGGTAGGAATAACAGTGAAAAGGACTATTACTTGCATGTTAAAACAAACGCAGCATGTTTCTGTGCAGAAGGACTTGGGTGTCCTTGCGCATGAATCATAGAAGTTGGTCTGCAGGTGCAACAGGTAATTAACGACGCAAATAGAATTGCTAAAGGGACTGAGTTTATAAGCATGGAGGTTATGTTGCAGCTGTAAAAGGTGATGGTGAGACCACACCTGGAGTATTGTGTGCAGTTTTGGTCTCCTCACTTGAGAAATGATGTCCTGGCACTGCGCTGGATGTAGAGGAGGTTCACTAGGTTGGTTCAGGAGTTGAAAGGGTTCGCCTATGAGGAGAGACTGAGTAGACTGGAATTGTATATTGATTGGAATTTGGAAGAATGAGGGAGGATCTGATAGAAACAGATATAATTATGAAGGTAGTAGATCAGATAGAAATAGAGAGGACGTTTCCAATAGTAGGTGAAACTAGGACAAGACGGCAAAGTCTCAAAATTAGGTAGAGCAGATTTAGCACTGAATTCAGAAGGAACGTCTTGACCAAGAAGATTGTGATTCGGTGGAATTCCCTGCCGAGTGAAATAGTTGAAGCTTTGTCATTGAATGTGTTTGAAGCTCAGATAGATTATTTTTTGAGCAGTAAAGGAACTAATGGTTATGGTGAGCGGACGGGCAAGTAGAGCTGAGGCCATGAAATGATTAGCCATGTTTTTATTAATTTTCCTAGTTCTTATGTAATGGGTCAACATGAAATGGGAACCATATTTGAGAAACTGACTGGTCTGTACATATGGTGAAGCAATGGAAACAGTGCATTTGGATTTTCAGAAAGATATTGGTAAAGACTCTGGCCTTGTGTGCAAAATCAAATGTTACAGGGTTGGGGCTAAAATATGAACATGGTTTTAGATTGGGAGATGACAGAAAACAGTGACCAGGAACAGAACATTCTGTTTTGAAGTGAAAGGATCTTTTAGTGTCGCAGGGATCGGTGCTTTGACCCCAGCTATTTCCAATGCATCACAAACATTTGGTTGAGCGAAGCAAATGCAGTATATCCCAGTCTGTTGACAGCATTAAATGATGTCAGATTGTGAGTGGTGAGAAGTATAATAAAATAAAAGCTCCAAAGTGATTGAGACAAGTCGAGTGAATGGGCAAATACATGGCAGCTGAAGAGCAATGGGGGTGGATGTGACGGTGTGTATTTTGGTGGAAACAACAGAACAGCAATCTATAATTTGAAAATGGATTGGGCGAAACATTTTGATCTTTAAAGCGATCTATGCCTTTTTTTTGTTTCTTCTGCACAGACCTGCATGGTCTTTGCAAGGCAGTGAGTTCTGAAGCCAGAAGTCAATACTGGGAATCATATTGGCACACTAACCAGTGTACACAGACCCACCAAGTGGGTAGCTGCAACACTGAAAAATTCAGGATCTCCCTGCACAACAGTCATGAAAGCAATATTGCAGAAACCCAAAACCGGTAAGAAGGTAAAGGATATGTTGACCATCATTTCAGGGGGATTTGAACACAAGAGTAAGGGGCAACTTGGGGAGACGTCCATTTCGAACATTTTGCAGTATTGTGTGCAATGTTGGTCTCTTTACTTAATAAAGTACAAACCTGACATTGAGGGAGAGCAGTGAATGATGACCAGACAGATCTCTGGGATGACAGGCTTGTTGAGGGAGCAGAGTTTAGGGCGACTGTATTCCTCGGGCTTTAGGAAAATGAGTGGAGATCTCAATGAAATATTTAAAACACTGACAGGGCGAGACAGATTGGAAGTGGGGATGATAATTCCCCTGGCTGGGTTGTCTAAAACAAGGGATCACAGTATTAGGTACAGGCAGGCCGCTCTGTACTGAGATGAGAGTGGTGCCCTCAGAGAGTGGTGACCCTGGGAAATTCTCCACAGCATCAGGCTGTGGAAGCCAAAACACGGGATATAAGTAAGGATTTCTAGACAATAAACGGATCAGGAGACAACTGGGGTATGGCTGTCACAAGCTCAGAGATATTAGGAAGGATGTCTTTGCAGGGTCAACAGGACTGTGTTTCCCATTGTCTTTTCCGATACTGAGGCTGCAGTTGGGTCTTCTGTCGGTTTTACCCTTCCAAACCCCGGAGCACATCAATACAATTTAGTGTCTTGCTTGACCAGTTTAGGGACCATTGAAAAATTTATTACATGTCTGTGTGTCTGGAGTCACTTTTAGGCCAGGCCAGGAAAGCATGGAATTCACCAGACCAGAATTCACTTCCATAAAGTATATTGGGGAAGCAAATTGAATTTTAGGGTATTCACTCTCATCATTTAGGGTATTCATCATTCACTGCTCTCCCTCAATATCAGGTTTGTACTTTATTAAGTAAGGAGACCAACATTGCACACAATACTGCAAAATGTTCGAAATGGACGTCTCCCCAAGTTGCCCCTTACTCTTGTGTTCAAATCCCCCTGAAATGATGGTCAACATACCCTTTACCTAAATCGACATTGATTTCAGGTTAACTGTTACTGACACCAGATTTTAAATATAGATATTTTATTAGTTGTTTTTAACTTTCACCAGCTGCAAGACCATTAGCCTGGTTTGGATCAGTAATCCAGTGCCATTTCTACGACAGCACCATCTCCACATGGCGACCTATCGGAAATCACACTGAGCAGGTTATTTCTATACTATTTGACAGCCCTGTCAAAAAGAGCTCCCACCAATTTGACGGTCGTGATGGCACTGAGGAGATGGTAATTGTCAGTTTATACGTATTCCCCCCTTAGAGGACTTGGCAAAGCTGAGCAATTTTCCACATTGCCAGGGGGATGTGTCAGAGTTGGAGCTGGAATGAAACAGCTTCCCTAGGGACATGGCCTGTTGTGCAGCACAAGTCTTCAGTCCTATTGTAGGAATGGTGTCAGGGCCCATTGCCTTTCTCGTAATCTATTGTGTTCAACCGTTTGTTCATGCCACGTGCAGTGAATCAAATTAATTGAAGACTGCCTTCTGTGATTATTTTGGCATCATGATGAGGGTGAGGTGGATCATCCACTCAACACGTCATGCTGAGGATGGTGCAGATACTGCATCCTTGTCTTTTACATTGATGTATGGGGCTGTTCCATTACTTAGGATGGAGATATTTGTGAAGCCCTCTCCGACAGTGAGCTGGTTCATGGTCCGTTGACATTTATGACTGAATGTGGCAGGACTGTTGGCCTGTTAGCCACGGGTGAATTGCACCCTGTCTATCAGATGTCAGTTCTACTATTTGGAATACATGCAGTCAGTTGTGGTAGGTTCAACGGGTTGCCATCAGGTTTAGGCACACATAGTTCTGAAACTGGCATGTTCACTCATACAGCACTGCAACATAGATTAGCGTAGTGGTAATGGTAGTCCGATGGGTTATTCCAGGCAAAAAGTTACATATTGTAGATGAATATAATTCTGCTCCTGCTGCTGCTATGTTTGATAGCACCACATCAATGTCAGGAATTTTCTGTTTAAGAAAGTTCGGAAGTTAGATCATTGAAAGCATTTTCAAAGGATTTTGACTTGGGAATGAATTGAGGGGAATCAAGACTTAATGATAAACGATGAGTTACAGAGTCATCGACTCTTAGAGTTATAAAATATGCAAACCGAGTCTTCCGATAATCCACACAGAATCAGACAACTAAGAATATCGGCGAGCTGTACTCGGTCGGACTTGGTTTGATGATGTTCTCCTTGAGCATGGCCTCCACCTCGTTTTCGACCTGTCTGGCTTTGAGAGGATTAAGCTGATATGGGTGTTGTTTTATCAGAACAGTATTCCCTACGTCTACTTTGCGTACAATGGCAAAAGTCCTCCTCATGTGATTCTTACATATGTCCTCATAGTGCAATAACAAACCTTTCAACTGCGTTCAATGCTCCTGAGACAGAGAGTTTATCAATCTGTCCCAGCGCTCAAGGACTTCTTCATTTTTAACATATTTTGAGGCATATCAAAATCCACAACATTTGGATTTGATTCCTCACTGTATCAGGCAGTAACTAACACCTGTTTCTTCAGTTCTCTCTCCTCTACTTTTCAAGAGGGGACCTACACATTCATTTATAACCCACATGAAGGAGTATTTGAATCTGGGAATTGGCAATAGAGGTGCTAATTTCATTACTGCCTCTGGCCAACCTACCATTTGGCATGTATGACACGCATGCCAAAATTTAACAACATCTTTGTGCATTGTAGATCAATAAAAATGTTTTTTGTCCCTTAGCCTGAGTCTTTCTACCTGAAATGACCTCCCACTGGCAGTTCAAGTGCTACCCTTACACTTCCCTTCTCTATTCTCACAACAAAACAATCTGGTGCACTTCGGCACATTCCTCCTCTGCACTAACTTGCCATGGTCTCCATTAACGTCTTAGGATTCTATCTTTCAGATAATAACACTCAGGAATATCTTTGCCTTCTTTTCAGAGTATGCATCCACATATATCTTTTATCGTCTTGTCTATCTGTTGCAAGTCCCTTCGCCTTACAGGACTAACCACGTCTGTCTGGTCCACTAACTGTTCAAGTTTTCCATGCACCATTACGTCAAACAGGCTGTCCACCAACTGAACCTCAACTCCTTCATCTTTGTAGTTAGTTTGTGTGCTTCATGCTGTGACTTATGACAGTGGAATCTGAATATTGTGCAGTCTGGCAAAATACCAGGGTACTTCTGTTTTAACTCCTCAGTTCCTTGGTCTTTCTTGGGCTTTTCCACAACAAGCAGTGTCGCCCCCAACTTAGACCCTGCTAAATCATTCCCAAGAACAAACTGGATTCCTGGAACTCACACTCTGTCAGTCACTCGCACTGTTTCCTAAAATACTTCCACTTGTGCCTCTGGCTTAGCGTCTTTTACCACATCTTTTCCCACAGTGCCTTTCTTAATGACCAACACTGTGACCCTACGTATCCCACCTTATGGCAGTTATATAACTTTTACTATTGCCCTTCTGAAACCCCCGGCACTGTCATTTTCCATGTCCCACTCTGTTACAGTGAAAACACCTGAGGCCTTTCACCTTATGCCCACCCTCTTGGGCATCTTCTTTAACCTGTGGTAAACCCTTATCCTCTACTCTTTCTTTTATAGTGTAGCATTTCCACTACTCCCAAATTCGATACCTCGCAAGACGAAAGTTTTGTTGGAAGCTTGTCTTATGCAGCAAAATGCATTCATCTGGTAATTCTCCTGGCTTTCTCAATTCCTGAACTTGCCGTTCCTCCACGTGAATTCTTATTATCTCTGGAAGTGAGTTTTTCAACATCTTCAGCAGAATAATCTCCATTACATCCTCATAGGCCATATTTATCTTTAAAGCAAGCATCCATCTATCAAAATGCCTGTTTTGATTGTTTCAAACTCAACATAAATCTGACCTGTTTACTTCCTAATGTTTCTGATGTATCACCACCTTCCCTTTTAATCTCCATCTTGTTATCTTGACTTTGTTGACTAAATCACAACTTCTCAAGTTCAAACTCTCGCTGTTTTTGCTCAACTAAAAAGTTTGTCTCTCTTTCTTCTCCTTTTCTTCTCTCTTTGTTCAGACAAAAACCTTCTCCTTCCCTTTTCCCCTCTCTCTCTTCTCTCTTGCTTTCTGTTTCTTATCTCTCTCTTTCTCTCTTCCTTTGTTTATCTTTAAACTCCATTTTCCTCAATTGTAATTTAAGTGTTTCTCACTCTACTGCACTTGTCTGTTTCTCTGACACACCTTGGCGTTTGAATAATTCCCTGACAATTTCAGTTCTACTTTTGTCCTTGGTTAAATGCAAATCTATGTTCTTTGATAATCCTAAAAGTTTGGCCTTTATCTTTCTTTCAAAACTTCCTTGGAAAAATTGAGAGTCATCTTCAAACCCCTCCTAAATTTTTTAAGAGCCATTTCTCTCAGTTTTAATTTAACCAACCACAAGTCATCGAAATTGAACAAGTTGTCTTACTGACATTTTATTTGAAGATCTCGGACACGAATGTGCAAATGTTTTAATGTACTGTGCTTTTTCTCATATCTCAAATCTATTCAGATCTGCCCAAATGTCAGTTTGGATCTGCCTAAACCTGTTCAAATCGCGGACGAAAGCCCCCAAGCCGTTACAACACGGGGTTAACCCCTCTCCTAATTTAAACCAGTCACACAGAAAAAGTTCACTTCATGCCGTAATATCTTAAGGGTCGAGAGGCAAAGATCCATTTACAGAGTCAGTATTTAAAGTAAAATTAACATTTTTAAATTTAAGTCCAACAGAGAATAATAAAATAAACACGTATTTAGAACTCCCTTCAGTTAAATGTATCTTCAAACTCTCACTCTACAATACTGGTCTGATGAAACAAAAACCCCGACAAAGTTTTACAAAAATATAATCATGTTTCCAAACCTGTCAGCTTTGTCGATTCTCCTTCATAGATTTTCTCTGTAGATTTTACTCACAGTCGGCTTTGATGTTCTGCTGTGGAAACTTCTTATAGACTGGTGCCTTCAGAAAGCTCATCAACTCTCTGTTTATCTTTGTGGATGTCTTTAGCAGTTCTCTGCCTAAATGTTCAAAATGTCCGATTTTATACCACAAAGCATTGGATCATTTCATTGATATTGATGTCATCAAATCCATTATATTTCAATCACGATTTAATTTCAGTGTGTTGGTTCATAATTTAAACTGGCTGGCTGAATTCGAATTTGTTTTTGTTCCATGGCAACGCAGCATCACTGTTGGTTTCACAGTCAAATGTTACATTTTAGCTTCTTGCAGAACACGTTGTGCCAGCTTCCTGTCTTCCTTAATGGGAAAGCATACCTCTACCTTCAGAACAATATCTTTTTTTTCTGCCCTGCATAGCTTTTCGTAAATTTGATCAACTTAGTAAGTACACTTAAAAGTATTTTCTGTTCCAAAAAAGACCAATTTTCTCTCATCTTTCCTTTACTTATTTTCTTCTTTCCGGTTATTATTCCAATTACTCACAATGTTACTGTCATTCTTCGACAAAGTATTATATTGTGTGAGTGTGTGTGTGAGTGTGTGTTTGTCTTGTGAATAATCATCTTTAATTGCACTAAGAGGATAGAATGAGCTGTAATCACACCCATATGAATTCGTAAAAGTGCAACGTTTCCAAGCTTTCTAACATCAAAGATGTAAAAAAGAAAGTGAACAAATGACGTTCATGGCCCAAACAGCAGAAATTTACTGTGGTCCTCGAACGACCAGATATTTAGTTTTATCCTGAGAGTTTAAATTCAGCTTTGTTTCACGTCTGAATTACATATTTTTTTTATCAAAATGCAATAACCATCGGTGACAAAACCAGACGTTGCTGGAAATGCTCAGTAGTTTTGGCAGTATCTGTTGTGAGAATGCAGATTCAACATAGCATAGCGGAATGGGTCTGGATTTTTTACTTTTTGCCAATATGTTCAGCGACATGCCAGGTCGGTACATTGGTCATGGGTAAATGCAGAGTAATAGAGTAGGGGAATGGGTCAGGATGAGTTACGCTTCGGAGGGTCAGCATGGATGTGCTGTGTGAAATGTCATGCTTCCTCACTGTAGGTATTCTACGATTATATGATTTCTTCATAAAAAGGGCAGCTGGTGCCAGGATCAAGAATGTCTCTGAGCATGCTCCGAGCATATTGAATTGGGAGGGAAAACAGCCAGCGGTCGTTGTTCACATTGATATCAATGACATAGGTAAGAAGAATGGAAGATTGAAAGGCCCTGCAAAGAAAGTTCCGGGACTTAGGAGTGAGTATAAAACGCAGGATCTCCAGGGTTTTATGCTTGGGATTACTCCCCGTGCACCGGGAAGTGAGACAAAGAAGAGGAAGATAGTCGAATCGAGTAAAAGAACTGGTGTTGGAGGAGGGTTTGTGGGTTTTGGATGATTCGGATTGCTTCCAGGTCAGGTGAGAACTGTACAAAAAATAAGATATTAAAAAATAAAGACATACCAATGGAACTTACGTAAAAAAAAAACTTTTAACTAAAATCATCCAGTACTTGGAATAAAATTAATGAGCTGACAGCTCAAACAGGGAAAAATAGATATGGCCTGGTGGGGATTACTGAAACGATCACAGGAAGGTCGGGACTGGGGTGTCCACGGGTACACAGTATTCAGACAATGAGGAAGAGTAGATGGAGTGTCTGCATTGGTCAAGGGTAATGTCAAGGCTGTATTAATGATATTAACGATATTAACACGTGGGACAAAATGATGAATCAGTCCTGTTCGAAATAGAACACATTGGAAGAAACCCATTGGGAGGAGCATTTCCAGCCCACAAACCCCCATCCCGGCAAACTACTTTCAAAATAGGGAACAGCATGATCTAGGGAATTATGATGGCTTGAGACAAGGGCACACGTGTGATTATGGGTAATTTTAACATGCATATTGACTGGATTAATCAATTTGCAAGGGGAGAAACAAAGAACGACTCATTGAATCTATGAGGGATTACTTCTTCGATTAACATGTCATGGAACCAACCAGGGAGCCGGTTTTGGTATTACGTAATGAGAAAGGAGTGACAAATCATATTGTTGTAAGGATCATCTTTGAAAGAGTGGCACAGCATGCTGGAGGTTCACATTCAGATTGAAACAGTGAAGACAGTCACATACGAGAGGTTTAGTGTTGGGCATTGACAACTTCACTGGCCTGAGGTAGAGATTTGTCCAATTGGACTTACAAAATACATTAAAGGGCAGGACAGTTGAATAACAGTGGTAACTACTTCAGGAGATAATCAAAACACCTCAACTGAAGTGCAATCTTTAGTGGATAAGGAATTGTAACTATATGAAAAGTGAGCCATAGCTTAACAAGGAAGTCAACAATAACATGACAGTGATGGTTTGTTGGTATTAACGCTGACTGCTCATCCAGATAATGTTCTGGGGACTCGGGTGCTAATGCTGTTACAGTAGATGGCGGCATTTAAATTCAATATGAACCTGAAATTAAGAGTCTATTGATGATCATGAAAGCATTGCTCATTGTCAGAAACAGCCATATATTTAACAAGTGTCTTTGAGGGACGGAAACCATCATTCTTACCTGGTCTCACCTATGTATGACTTCAAACCCACACAAATTTGGTTGATCCTTAACAGCACTCTAGGGATGGACAATAAGTGCTGTCTAACCGAGCTACGGTTATTCCTATGAATAAATTAAAGAAAAACGCTTTAAATGCCAGTAAATGGTTACTAAAAACAACATCAAAATGGCTTTGAAAACAAATGAGTAGAAAGCATAAGAATTGATAAATAACATTTCTTCCAGAAGACAAAAAGTAAAAACATGTTAAAATTATATACTGGCGTCTTAGATGATGAAAACAGCGAGATAAGAATGGTAAACTCAGAAATTGCATTGGCAAAACCGACACTTGCTGTTTTCACATGTTTTTAAAGGTTTCTTTTTTAACGCTGCGAAAGTTTGTTTTCGTTTCGATACTTTTTTTTTAAATAAGGAATTGTGCCTTTATTCCGGAGAGTGTTGTCTGTTTTCAGCTCAGGAGAAGGCTTTTCTTCAAGGAATATATTGAAGATGAATATTTATATTGAGTTAATTAGCTAAAGGATTGATTTTCTCTACTTTTTATATGTTTGATGTGTATATGTTTCTTCCATTTTAACGTTATCATCTATAGGTAATGAAAGGTAACATATAAATAAGGTGTTGTGAAAATCCTGCTTTTTGGCATAATGTCATTTAATGCCACAGAGAGGATGGCTAGAAGATTTTTTTTAAAAAGTACTACCCAGCAAAGCAGTCAGATAAATGGTGACTGTCAGGAAAGATAAGGAGGTAGTTCAAACGTCCCCAGCGACTATTCATCTTTCAAAAAGACTTTCACTTTTTGCAACTGTTGACGAAAGTACTCTATCTGAGGCAAATGGAAGAGCCGTCAGTTATTGGACTGTTGAAACGATTTTTATGTTGGGCAGAGTTTGAGAGGATTTAGTAGAATTATTGCTACAGTGGGCTTTTCAGT
The DNA here is from genome assembly GCF_020745735.1 of Hemiscyllium ocellatum. Taxonomy (NCBI): domain Eukaryota; kingdom Metazoa; phylum Chordata; class Chondrichthyes; order Orectolobiformes; family Hemiscylliidae; genus Hemiscyllium; species Hemiscyllium ocellatum. Next base: position 33,914,432 of record NC_083433.1, read on the forward strand.
CAGAGGCATCAGCAGGAGATTCTGTGGCATGAGTTTAGGATGGTTTGTGTTAAGCTTAAGAATGACTCTAAACGTTTCAAGCACATTGTTAAAGGTGAGATTGAGTAGTCATAGATTATTGTACATATTGGTAGGAATGACATTTGTAGGGAAAGTGTCAGTGCAGTTAGTACAGTGTTAATTTAAGGGGTGAGGTCGATTAAAAATAAAACTGTAAAAGCAGTAATTTGTGGTTTACTCCCAATGCCAAGCCCAACGGGTGGAGGAACGAAAGATTAAAGGAGAAAAATCCATGTCTGAAGAGGTGGGTTGTGGTTGAGGGATTTAGATATTTTGGAAATTGGAATGTGTTTTGGAATAGAAACACGTTCAAAAAGGATTGGTCTAATCTAAACTGGAAATCAACCAATATCTTAGCAGGGAGATTTGCTCACTCTATATAGGGAGACATTATATTGATAGAGAAGGCAAGTGGGTTATTCTAATTGGCAGTGTTAATGGACGGATGGATGGAGAAGGTTATGAATGTGAGTATAGCACATCCATTAGAAACAAAAGATGAGAGAGTCAGAGTATACAGTAATTCAGACGCACTAATTTGCATTTATTTCAATGTAAGGGGTCTTATGGGGAAGGTTGATGAACTCACGGCATGTTTAAGAACATAAGATTGGGATATCATATTTATTACTGAAAGTTGGTGGAGAGGTGTCCAAGTCGATAGTGTGGTGCTCGAAAAGCACAGCAGGTCAGGCAGCACCCAAGGAGCAGGAAAGCCCCTCATCAGAAAAGGGCTGTTAAAGACCTTTTGCCCAAAACGTTGATTTCCCTGCTCCTTGGGTGCTGCCTGGCCTGCTGCGCTTTTCCAGCACCACACTCTCGACTCTAATCTCCACAGCTGCAGTCCTCACTTTTGCCTGAGAGATGTTCAAGACTGTCAATTCAATGGTCCAGGTAATAGGTGTAATAGAATGGACATAAAAAGTGGGTGGGTGGAGAGGGGGTGGCATACGGTGGGTAGAGAGGGGGAAGCCTGCCGTTTTGCATTAAAGGATAAATTATTGCTGTAACTGGAGAAGTTATTTCTCAAAAATCATCAGGTAAAATACATGGGTAGTATTAAAAATAAGAAAATAAAGATCACTTTGAAGATATTGCACTATATACTCATTTGTGACAAATCGTCCAATGAAAATATATTTATAGAAATTAAAAATAAGAAAGGAAAGAGTATGTTGACGTTATTGCACTATATGCTCTCCAACAGTAAGAAAGAAATTGAGGAACAGACATGTAGGGAGATCTTGGATATATGTAAGCTTAATAAGTTTGTAGTAATGGAGATTTTAATTTTCTAAAAGCATGATTGGGACTACCATAGTGTTAAAGGATTGAATCATGAAGAATTTGACAAATGTGTCAAAGAAAATTTTCTTCATCCGTAAATGGATCAACCTAATAGAGAAGGAACAAAACGAGACCTGGTTTTGTGAAATAGGCAAGCGAATGAAGTAAACATGGGGATACCTTTTGGTCTTGCAATCATAATTACTGGTGGAAAATAATATGCCTTCCATTAATATTATCATTTTCATTGGAGTTCCATAAATTTTAATGGCATGAGACAAGAACTGTCATTCACTTTCAACAATGCTTTGGCAATCATGTTTTCAAGACCTGCCACGAGCTAAACAGACTCGCATTTTTGTCCTTAAATTTCTCCAAAAGATTCAATGGGTTACGATCAGTACTTGCAGTTGTTTCAGATACATTGTTGCTAATATAAACACTGAAATATTATCGTACCAACACGAAGCTCAAAGTCTCTTTCTCAGCTGTTGAATATTTCTACCAATAAACATTTCACTTGCTGGATAAATACCAATAAGTCTTTCTATCTTCTCGTGGTCTTCCTGCAGGTGTGCAGCACCGACACCCACATCACTCGCATTTATAGCCACCTTGAAAAGCTTTGCTTAATCAGATGTAGCTGATATTGGGGCAGTGGTTAACACATTTTGCGTGCTGTCAAAAGTCTTTTCCACGACCGTTGCCTCTGAAGTTTCTTGCCTTTCTTGAGCAATACAGTGAGTGGAGCAGCCATACTGCTAAAAGTAGGCACAAACTGTCAATAAATTCCACTCAATCCCAGGAACCATCTGTGAGGGAAATTCCCCAATTTCCTTCACTTTTGCATCTCATGGCACCACTGACTTGGGCTTTGGCAAATTGACTTTTCGCTCGGTTTACCACCAAGCCTGCCTTCCAAAATGGATTAAACAATTCTGATAAATGCTTCCATGAGTAAATAAAAATCACCATGTCATCAATGTACAGCCAACGTTGGAAATTTATTAGTACGTCTCTGGAACGTGACCAGCACGTTTTTCATATCACATTTATGTTGCTTGTCCCCCCTTCCCAGTAAAGCCTTCCAACTGTGGAATTGGATATGCATCTTTTTTTTAAACTGCATTGACTTTGCGATAGTACACACATTGGGTACCATCTAGCTTCAGTACCATGACTTTGGGTGAGTTCAAGTCACTGTAACTCAGGTTGATTATGTCACCTTGGAGCATGTGTTCAATCCCCTTCTAAACCTGTGCCAACTTTAGAGGATTATGCCTATAAGGATGCTGCTTAATCAGAAGTGCATGTCCTTTCTCTACATTATGCACAATTAGGTAGTATTTCCCATTTAATTTCCTCATATCTCCCATATAATACTAACAACTACTTCAGGTCATTTCATTTTTTTTCCTCAGTAAGGTTACTCAATAATTTATCCCAATTTTAGACAACTCTCTTCATTGTCCTCTTTAATTTGAGGAACGTCCAATTCAAAATCCTCTGAACTTGGTTCTTCCTTCTGTACTGTAATCATTTACAACTTCTGCTGTTACTCTCCTTCCCTGTCGAAAGACATTTTGAGCATATATACATGACATACACTGTGATATTTCTTTCTGTCTGGAGTCCCTATCAAGTAGTTACCCTTACTCAATGTTCTTTCTATTTGACAAGGTTCACTATTTCTTGCTTTTCAAGACTCACCCATCACTGGAAATACCATACATACCTTATCCCGGATAGCAAAACTGGATTTTTTTTCAATTCTTGTCCACTTCCTGTTTAACTGCATTCTGCAGTACATTTAAATGCCATCTAGCCAACTCCCCAGCGCTTTTTAATCGTTCTGGAAAAGTCGAGACATAGTCCAATATTGTGGCCTTTTAATTATAATTTACTAATTACTCCTTAATCAATTTTAACCGTCCGACCTCTTAATAACCTAATTAAAATGGTCACAATCTGGTCGATTCATTTTGTGCATCTCTGATCACAAAAAGCACAAATGGAATTGCCTTACCCCAATCAGCTGCATGATGCTTACCATAAGCATTCAACATGGTCTTTAATGTTTGATGTCACCTTTCTCTTGCTCTCTGCAGATGGTTCACAGTAGATTTTAATTGCTTTAATACAGAGCTGCACTTAACTTCCTTGAATTGTTTGGATGTGAACTTTGAACTTTGATCGCACTGTATCTCTATTGGTAGTCCGTATATATTAAAAATAAAAGAGTATTTACTCCACAATCCTTTTCGCTGTGATGTTGCTTAATGCAATGACCTCTGGAAATTCCGTAGATAAATCCATTATTGTTAACAAATACTGATTCCCACTTTTTATTTTGTTTGATATAGGGGACCTAGCCAATCAATTAAAACTCTTGTAATGGATTCGTCAACTGCAGGAATAGTTATTAAAGATGCAGATTTTATTACCACCTGTGGTTTTCTAACTACCTGATATATATTACGCGTTTCAACAACATGCTGGTGCAGTGCAGGCCAATAGAAATGCCTTCTTAGACTGTGTTTTTCTCACTCCTAAATTACCTCCACGTAGTAATTCATGCTTCACTTGCAGCACCTCTTTTCTGTACCCCATTGGCAATACAATGTGATGAATTTATACTCATTTCTCATCTCCTTGAATATGTGATAGCTTCCATTTCATCATGCAGACATCATTTGTAAGGCAATAACACTCAGGGATACATTCAGAATTACAAATATATATGCCCTTTTGATACAACTACTTAAAAATTTCATCTTTCTGCTGTAACTCAATTAGTTTATCTGAACTAAATACCTATTTACTCCTGTTTTGTCTCAACTATCTGATGGAACAAAGTCTCTCCAAATGCCACTTCAGGTTACTTAACGTTACATTTTTGATCTCTCCTCTTTAAACTGGTGACAATGGGACCTTGTTGCCCCACAATCAGAAAACATTCCAGGATAAGACTCCTGTATTGCTTCAGTTGCCTGTGTCTCCACTGGCTTTTCAACACAAAAGTCGGTGGAGTTGTGGATAGTGAGGAAGGAAGTGGTAGGTTACAGCGGGATATAGATAAGTTGCAGAGCTGGGCGGAAATGTGGCAAATGGAATTCAATGTAGCTAAGTGCGAAGTCGTTCACTTTGGTAGGAATAACAAGATGATGGATTACTGGGCTAATGGTAGGCTACATGGTAGTGTGGATGAGCAGAGGGATCTTGGTGTCCATGTACACAGATCTCTGAAAGTTGCCACCCAGGTAAATACTGCTGTGAGGAAGGCATATGGTGTACTGGGCTTTATTGGCAGAGGAATTGAGTTCCGGAGTCCTGAGGTCATGTTGCAGTTGTATAAGACTCTGGTGCGGCCTCATCTGGAGTATTGTGTGCAGTTTTGGTCGCCATACTATAGGAAGGATGTGGAAGCTTTAGAACGAGTGCAGAGGAGGTTTACCAGGATGTTGCCTGGAATGGTAGGAAAATCTTATGAGGAAAGGCTGAGGCACTTGGGGCTGTTCTCATTGGAGAAGAGAAGGTTTAGGGGAGATCTGATAGAAGTGTATAAGATGATTAGGGGTTTAGATAGGGTAGATACTAAGAACCTTTTACCGCTAATGGAGTCAGGTGTTACTAGGGGACATAGCTTTAAATTAAGGGGTGGTAGGTATAGGACAGATGTTAGGGGTAGATTCTTCACACAGCGGGTTGTGAGTTCATGGAATGCCCTGCCCGTATCAGTGGTGAACTCTCCTTCTTTATGGTCATTTAAGCGGGCATTGGATAGGCATTTGGAAGTTATTGGGCTAGTATAGGTTAGGTAGGATTCGGTCGGCGCAACATCGAGGGCCGAAGGGCCTGTACTGCGCTGTATCCTTCTATGTTCTATGTTCTATAACCAGAGCAGGCAGCAAGTCTTTGGTGAATCAGCTACATACTTTACAAGGACAAATTGTATTGCTGAAGCTGAGAGTTTGTCCAGTAATCCTATCACAATTTCTGCACACTTCAACGGACACTCTATCCTCGCTTAACATAAACGTGCTATTTTTTGTCTCACAGGGAATTCCCTTTAATAGTACCTTTTCTGGAAATAGTCCCTCAGGAAAATATATCTCCTCATCTTTTAGCATCACAGACTGAGAGGATCCTGTGTTCCTTAATATTGCATCCTCTCTACCTGCAGTATATTTTATAAGCAGATTCGGTACTTCCTCCTTGACCAATCTCAGAACAGCTTGTACACTCTGATGCAGCTTTCTTGCCTCCGCTGTGCTTTCTGTTACCACTCCAACAAAACTCCCAGGCTTATCCTGTTTTCCTATATCCATCTTTTTTTTTTCTAGCGCACCAGCAGAGTGATTTCCTGTGACCTAATTTATTGCCATGAAAACAGCAGAGTTTATTAACTTCTTCACGCTCTTCTCGGGTTTCCTTTTTTACCCGTGTGGTAAGTTATCCTTGTGATCTTCAGTGAGATCTACATATCCCTTTCCACGTGAGATTTCTCTTTGCCCCAGTTTGCTTCCATCATGGACTGAAATTGATTCTGAAAGCCAAACCGTGTTGAATGGACTAATTCATAATCATCAGCCACTTCAGCTGCTAACCTTGCTGTTTTAACTCTCTGCTCTTCCACATGAGTTTGCATTACTTCAGGCAGCGAATTTTCGAATTTCTCCAAAATAGTTACTCTCTAAGTGCATCATAGGTTTACTTGATTTTTAAAGTTCTTAACCATCTAACGAAATTCCTTTGTTTGATCCTTTCAAACTCAATATAGATTTGACCTGGGCCACTCCTTATTTTCCTGAAATGTTGTCTATCGGCTTCTGGAACAAGTTCATGTGCACGTTCTTTACATCCTCATATTCCCCAGATCACCAAGCTTACCTTCAGCCTTCACTTCCATCTCTTTCAGCTGACTTTCCAATCTAAATGTCCATCTCTGAAACTCAAACACTCTCTCTTTTTCTTTTTATCCTGCTAAACATTTTTTTTCTTTTTCTCTTTCCTGGATTCAACCTATTCGTCCTCTTTCTTTCTCTTCTAATTTTAGACGCAACGCAATCTGCTTCATTTGTGCTTCTAACACAAGCTGCTTTATTTGCGATGGAAGTTTAATCATCTGTGCAGATCCAGATGGATTTTTCAACAAGTTTGAATGCAGAGCTACTGCTGCGGTCATCACATCTTTCCACACATTAGGAAGTAGCTTCAACTGCAGCTTGTCTACTAATTCCCGGAGATTGGATTTTTGTGCATCTTGTTAAATCCCCAAGGTCGATTCTTCCACCTCCAAAATATCCTGGGTTCCTACAAGAGCGATTGCTACCCGAAGGTCTGTTTACCAAGCCAAATCGACAAAAAAAAAGAGACACTAACACCTGCTACTCGCTGTCTCAATCCTGCAAAGGGCCCCCAATCTGTTATGGACCAGGCCCGACCCCTAAAAAAAAATTAAGCAAGTAGTCCAGACCATAACTTTATTACTTGTTAAAGGTAAGTGTGCAGTGGATATTCTCAGAGTGAATTAGTTGGTCAGATATCAGTATTTTCAACAAACAGTATTTATTTCACAAATTAAAGCATGAAGCGCACGAACTGAAGCAAGAATAGCCGAATAACTTATCCTATCCAACTGACAGGCTATCCCGACTTAAGGATGCTGCACCAAAATACTTGCACCAATCGCAATAAGCAAACCCCTTAGCACAAATAGTAAATCTAACACAAAATGCTTGCAGGTTATGAGGTCAGAAATGCAGAAGGAGGGGAGAGCATCCAATTTCAACAGTGACCCTTTCTCAACAAGACCCCAAACTGAGCAGACCTGTCCAGCTACAGAGCTGGCCACATCCTCTTGATTGTACGGGTTATTTTAAAGACTTGAAAGCTTTCTGCCTGAGACTTTATCTGTTACGTATAAACAAATCAATGCCAATAACCCTTTCAAAAAATCAGACATATTGGAATGGTGGGTCATTTAGAACCTCTCTGAAAAAACAAGATCAAGAACAACATAACCCAGTAAATGGACAAACATTGAGACAACATGCCACATTTGACTTTGGACTGAATTTTTAAAAATGGTAGTGTTTATGAGTTTATATAAAACACTGCTGAAGCGCATTGTGTATTGAAGATACAAGATTGTCTTATTAGAGCAATGAGAGAAATTTCCATACAGATTCACACTTCCTGTGTATAGTCAGCGCAAACATACCCACTGTAATTCTATTGGCTCGCGCCTGTTCTAGTGGAGGAGGCATCAGGACGGTAAATACATCTAGATTGTGCATTTCGAGGGTGGTGGTGGTGGGAGGTTTCAGTGTTTATAGCATTGCAAACGGACAACACAGCAGAATCATCTAACCTTTGATAGGAAAACATCCCCACTCTCCCTCACAACTAACATCACGACAGCAAGTGGTGATGGGAGAGGTGACCAACAGCCAGTGATGCAACATTCAATCCAGTCCAGTTCGTATTGTAAACAGAAGGTACCATACTGACAGGAGCTTACTGGAACTGTTTGTTCAGTGATTGTGACTGACCTCAATCTCCATGGATCCTAACAGTGCCACTGGATGGTTCCCCTTTTCTATTAGTAAGGGGCGTCTTGCAATGCTTTATCCCGTTGTAGCAGCAGATGCATCCCCTCCAACACTAACAGGGCCCAGCAGCTGCAGAGACAGGGAGAGGAGCGATAAACATCTGAGAATAGTCTGGAATGTTCCACTAATGGATCAGATTTTGAGAACTTTAGACTGGAATGCTGCAAAATGGACAGGAGTTTATCCTGGGGTCTTTTCTGTTTTTCCTGGTCTGGGTTCACATAATCAGATTGGATATATGGGTGCACTGATAATTATTCAAGCGGGCTAGTATCCCATGCTCGCGATTGTTGGTGTTCCTGGTAAGTCTTTTCACCTCTATCCATTTATTAATCCCATAAACCGTGGTGAACCTCACTGCTATTTCTTTAATCTATATTTGGCAAAGAAAGAATCTATTGTCTTCAGTTTCAAATGCAAATTCTATTCATTAACACAAGCTGCCCAACAAGCCCGTCCTCACAAACATCTGAGAACAAGACTTTTCACAATCCCGAAGTATCTTTTGGCCAAGAATTGATTTATTTCTCGGTATTCTCTCCATCACCAAACCTACCCACTACCAGCTCCATAATATCAGCAGTCCCCCTCTTGACGTCAGAGTGGGTGCTAAATAAACCATTATCTATGCTTTGATAAAATTCAGACTTTATAGTTCCACTTCTATTTCAAGCACTCATTCCGTTACAAATAAGTCCATCACAACCTTGTTCTTGTCTCTAAAGTAAATTCATGACAGGTATAGTGTGTCAGAGAAGTGATGTCGGTGGATATGTAATTCAGTGGCACAGGTTACTGCACAAAATACGCTATTTTAAATCCTACCTCAGATATGTCAGCACTAAAATTCAAATGACAGGCATTGGAAATAAAAGATAATTTCACTAATATCAACAATAACAGCACCAGTATTTTATCAATACGTTTATCTATAGCACTGATGTCCTTTGGTAAAGAAATCTAGCATTATTACCGGACTGTCTTAAGAGTAATGTCAGACCCATAACAATGTGCTTGGCACAATACTGTTTGAAAGAATGACCTCACAGAAAAGGGCATTTAGTGAGGTCAATAAATGCTGCCCTTACCAGCGATGCAGACATCCCATGTCATTTCAATATTTAAGTTTAAATAAAACAAGGAATGATGCAAAAGATCAGAAAAAAAGAAAGAGATGCTGCCGCAGCAACTGATCAGATTTGGCATTCTTGGGTTGAGGGAAAAATAGAATTGCAATTTGATGTCCGCTGACCTACCATCATAACTGAACATTGAAAATACTGTGATTGATGTTGGTGACAGGGATTAGATTAGACTTACAGTGTGGAAACAGGCCCTTCGGCCCAACAAGTCCACGCAGAACCTGCCGAAGCGCAACCCACCCATACCCCTAACCTAACACTATGGGCAATTTAGCATGGCCAATTCACCTGACCCACACATCTTTGTGACTGTGGGAGGAAACCGGAGCACCCGGAGGAAACCCACGCAGACACGGGGAGAACGTGCAAACTCCACACAGTCAGTCGCCTGAGTCGGGAATTGAACCCGGGTCTGCAGGCGCTGTGAGGCAGTAGTGCTAACCACTGCGCCACCGTGGCGCTGGATGTCTATTATAAATGGGACAAGGGGTGAGTTGATTGCACAGAGGAAGAAAGAGATAAAAGAAAACAAGCAAACAAAGGGATTGAAGATGGTCAGCTGGAATAGAAATAAAATCACTAGATTCATCTTATTTATTTTTCTCCAGTTCCCATATTATTGAAAGTCATGGCTTTGTCGGGTATACATCAAAGTCCCTGTTTAAGGTGAGTTATGTCCCTTTGTCTGTCTTTCATGAATGTGATCATCTTCCTTCGTTTATTAATGGGATGCTGGGCCAGTATGTAATTCTCTTTCCTCATGTTTCAGTAAGATTAGGGAGGGTAGTAAAAAAAGGAGAGGGTGTGGCGTTGCTAATTAGAAATGGTATAATGGCTCGAGGGGGATCTACCCTTGAGGTAGTATGGGCTGAAGTCAGAAATAGGAAAGGAGCAGTCTCCTTGTTGGGTGTTTAATATAGGCCCCCCAATAGCAGCAGAGATGTGGAGAAACAGATTGGGAAACAGATTTTGAAAGGTGCAGAAGCCACAAGGTAGTGGTCATGGGCGATTTCACCTTCCCAAATATTGATTGGAAGCTCTTTCGATCAAGTAGATTGGACGTAGCAGTTCTTGTGCAGTGCATCTAGAAAGCTTTTCTAACTCAGTCTGTAGATTGTCCGACCAGAGGGGAGACCATATTGAATTTGGTACTTGGTAACGAACCGGGGCAAATGATGGGCTTGTTAGCAGGTGAGCATTTTGGTGATGGTGACCACAATTCTGTGACTTTCACCTTGGTTATGGAGAGAGTTAGATGCGTGCAACCGGGTAGGCTTTACAATTGGGGGAAGGGTAAATACGATTCTACAAGACAGGATCTGAGAAGCATAAGTTGGGAGCATAGGCTGTCAGGGAAGGATGTCGTTGAAATGTGGAACTTTTTCAAGGAACAGATACGACGTGTCCTTGATATGTATGCACCTGTCAGGCAGGAAAGAGATGGTCATGTGAGGCAACCTTTGGTTGACGAGGGAGATTGAATGTCTAGTAAAGAGGAAGAAGGAGGCTTACATAAGTTTGAGGAAACAAGATTCAGACAGAGCGTTAGAGGGATACAGGATAGCCAGGAGGGAGCTGAAAAAAAGGGATTAGGAGAGCTAAGAGAGGACATGAAAAATCTTTGGCGGGTTGGATCAAGGATAACCCCAAGGCCTTTTATGCGTATGTGAGAAACATGAGAATGACGAGAACGAGGTTAGGTCTGATCAAGGACAGTAGTGGGTGACTGTGTATTGAGTCGGAAGAGATAGGAGGGGTCTTGAATGAGTACTTTTCTTCAGTATTTACAAATGAGAGGGACCGTATTGTTGAAGAGGAGAATATGACACGGACTGGTAAGCTAGAGGAGATACTTGTTAGGAAGGGAGATGTGTTGGGCATTTTGAAAAACTTGAGGATGGACAAGGCCCCCGGGCCTGACGGGATATATTCTAGGATAATGTGGGAACCAAGAGAGGAAATTGCAGAGGCGTTGGCACTGATCTTTTAATCTTCACTGTCAACGGGGGTGGTACCAGGGCACTGGAGAGTGGTGAATGTTGTGCCCCTATTTTAAAAAAGGGAATAGGGATAACCCCAGGAACTACCGGCCAGTTAGTCTTACTTTGGTGGTCGGCAAATTAATGGATAGGGTACTGAGGGATAGGATTTATGAGTATCTGGAAAGACACTGCTTCATTAGGGACAGCCAGCACTGATTTATGAGGGATAGGTCTTGCCTTACAAGTCTGATTGAATTCTTTGAGGAGGTGACTAAGCATGTGGATGAGGGTAGAGCAGTGGATGTAGTGTACATGGATTTTAGTAAGGCATTTGATAAGATTCCCCATGGTAGGCTTATGCGGAAAGACAGGAGGCATGGGATAGTGGGAAATTTGGCCAGTTGGATAGAGAATGTCTAACCGGTCGAAGTCAGAGAGTTGTGGTAGATAGTAAATGTTCAACCTGGAGTCCAGGTACAAGTGGAGTTGCGCAGGAATCAGTTCAAGGTCTTCTGCTGTTTGTAATTTTTATTCGTGTCTTGGAAGAGGGAGTCGAAGGGTGGGTTAGTAAATTTGCAGATGATACAAAGATTGGTGATGTTGTGGATAATGAGGACGGCTGTTGTCAGCTGCAAAGGGACTTAGATATGATGCAGTGCTGGCTGAGCAGTGGCACATGGAGATCAACCCTGTCAAGTGTGAGGTTGTCCATTTTGGAGTGACAAATAAGAATGCGAATACAGGGTTAACGTTAGGGTTCTTAGTAAGGTGGAGGAGTAGAGGCATCTTGGGGTCTATGTTCATAGCTCTTCATATGCTGCCACTCAGGTGGATAGAGCTTGTAAGAAGGCTTATGGTGTATTAGCGTTCATTTGCAGAGGGATTGAATTCAAGAGTCGTGAGGTGATGTTGCAGCTTTTCAGGACGTTGGTAAGGCCATATTTGGAGTACTGTGTGCAGTTCTGGTCGCCACACTTTAGGAAAGATGTGGAAGCTTTGGAGAGGGTGCAGAGGAAATTTACGAGGCTGTTGCCTGGAATGGAGAATAGGTTGTACGAGGATAGGTTGAGAGTGCTAGGACTTTTCTCATTTGAACGGCAAAGGATGAATGGTGAATTGATAGAGGTTTATAAGATGATCAGGGGAATAGATAGAATAGACAGTCAGAGACTTTTTCCCCGGGTTCAATGGAGTGTTACAAGGGGACATAAATTTAAGGTGAAGGGTGGAAGATTTAGGGGGATTCAAATGAAGCTATGGAACCTTTGTCGATTATCAGAAAATCCTACCTGACACTCTAATGTTCTTCAGGGAATGAAATTGACCACATTCTACTGGTCAGGCTGACATGCAAATCCCGCAATGCATTTGACTCTGAGTTGCCCTTTGAAATAGCCAAACCAGCCGCTCAGTTATAAACATCAAAGAGATGAAACAGGGCGGACCTCAGCACTGACTACTTACAGCCAACAGACAGCAGTGGGTCAGGAAGGCAGCTCATCAACACTTTCTCAAGGACAACAGAACATAGAACAATACTGACAGAACAGGCCCTTCGGCCCACGATGTTGTGCCGATCATTTGTCCTAGCTTAAGCACCTATCCATGTACCTATCCAATCGCCGCTTAAAAGCCACCAATGATTCTGACTCTGCCACTCTCACAGGTAGCACATTCCATGCCCCCTCCACTATCTGGGCAAAGAACCTACCCCTGAAATCCCCCCTAAACCTTCCACCCTTCACCTTAAATTTATGTCCCCTTGTTGAACCTGGGGAAAAAAATCTCTGACTGTCTATTCTATCTATTTCCCTGATCATCTTATAAACCTCTATCAATTCACCCCTCATCCTTCGCCGTTCCAATGAGAAACCTCGTACTCTCAACCTATCCTCGTACAACCTATTCTCCATTCCAGGCAACAGATCTGTCCGTCTAACTATCGACTCTCCTACCTCTAAGACCCTGTTTATCTTTACCCTTTCCCACTTTGCCCCAGAAGCAGTTGTACTGTAACCAACCTGGCTACTGCTGCTTTCTCATGGTCATTTCCCGACACCCACCCACTCCCCCACCGCCAAAATCAGTATCCAGAATGGTATATATGTTTTCAAGGGGAATAGCCACAGGGGATTCCAGCACTCTCTGCCTACTGCCTTTGCCATTCCTAGTAGTCGTCCAGCTACTCTCTGCCTGGAAATCAACAGGAAGCAAGGAAAGCATGTTGGATTATATAGCGTTTATTTAAAGGCAACAGGGCTGACAAGTAAGGCAGATGAACTCAGGGCATGGATCTTTACATAGTACTGTGATATGACAGTCATTGCAGAAACAGGCTCAGGGAGGGACTTGATGTGACCACCTCACTAAGGTTCTTCTCTATCAAGTTCTCTGTATCTCAGATGACCCTGAGTGCAGCCACCTGCAGCTCCTGAACACTTCCAATACACATGTAGTGATCAGGAACAGTGGAAGTCTCCCGAAACACCCACATCCCGTAGGAAGAACATATGACTGCCCCAACTGCCATCTCAACTGCTGTCAGACTGGCATTAAAGGGACTTTACCTGAGCTTACCTGCACTTTTTGCTGAGCTGCTGCTCACTGAAGCCTCTCGAACCACAGCATTATTACCTACTCTGCTAATTACAGCATGTCAATCGACCACTCAACATTAGGTTTTGGTTAGGGAAGGATGGAAACACTTTTTTTTATTTCAAAAATATACATTATTCATACACTATTTTGATGATCTATACAATTGATGATACAATTCATATGTGCACATTGCATTTCTTTAGATACAGAGATTGGAATTAATCCTTCGGAAATATAAGTCTGTTCGGTTACCATCTGTATGTTTAGCTAAGGTGTCAATGGAGCCCACTTACTGAGTGGGCCCCCTGTTCTTCTTTGGTGGACAGACATTACACGATGGTCTTTTCCCACCGTGCCTTGGCGACAGCTGTCCCAAGATTCAGCGCATCCCTCAACACGTAGTCCTGGACCTCGGAATGTGCCAGTCTGCAACACTCAGTCAGGCTCAACACCTTCAGCTGGAAGATCAACAGGTTTCAGACAGACCAAAGAGCGTCTCAGACCGAATTGATGATCCTCCAGGCACAGTTGATGTTCGTCTCAGTGTGCGTCCCAGGGAACAGACCGTAGAGCATGGAGTCCTGTGTCACAAAGCTATTCAGAACGAACCTCGACAAACACCACTGCGTTCCTCTTCATTTGCACAGGCACTTACCAGAAGGAGGTGTGTGACAGACTCATCCCCTCCACAACCCCTCCGAGTGCAACGTGCAGTGCGGCAGAGACTCTGGGCCTGCATAAAGGAACTCACAGGCAGAGCCCTTATCAACACCAGCCAAGCCATGTCTTGGTGTTTGATGAAAAGTACTGGCGATGAGGCATTCTGTCAAATGGCTTTGATAGTCTGCACAAGGAACCGCTCAACAGGATCTGCCCTCTTCCTTTCCAGAAGGATCTCAAGGACACTATGTGCTGACCACTTCATGATGGACTTGTGGTTTTAGGTGTTTTTATTCATAAACTTCTCCACAAAAGGGCAGGTGATATGGAACGGTCCAACAACGAGGTCAGACCGATCCTTCGCAACACCGGGGAACTGTAGAATCCCAGTACGTGGTGACATTTGGCGTTTGCGTACTGGGGATCCACGCACAATGATGAAGCCATACACAAAGGTGGCCATTAGGATGAGGGTGGCATTGGGCATGTTTCCTCCCCGTTGCCCAAAACTTTATACATCGACTCCACCTTTGATCTCCATATAAAATGGAAGATGACCTGGGTGACTGAGATGGCATTGGTTCTTGGAATAGGCCAGACCTGTGCCACATATAACAACAATGACAGTGCCTCACATTTGATCACCAGATTTATTTTTCCCGCGATGGAGAGCGACCATAGCTCCTCCCAACACTTGACATAGGCCCCAGCCCCTCCGAATCAAATACCTAGCAGCTTCAGGTGGTCAGTCCCGACGGTGAAGGGGATGGAGGATTGGTCGGCGCAGTTCCTGAAGAGCATGGCCTCACTCTTGACTCGGTTTACCTTCGCCCCAAAGCCTGTTCGATCTGGTCACATGTGCACAAGAGTCTGTGCACAGACAACTGTTCCGAGGGACGTCATCCATGTATAGGGAGGCCATAACCTGTAGGCCCCCTCTGCCAGGAATAGTCACCCCTGTCAGGCTCGCATCCTTCCGGATGGCCTTGGCAAACTGCTCTATGCAGCACGCAAATAAGGCAGAAGAGAGAGGGAAACCCAACCTGACTCCAGATCTGACAGGGAAACTATCTGATTCCCACCCATGGATTTGACAACGTTGGTGTAGAGCAGACTGATCCAATTGCAGCCTCCCTCCCCAAAGCCCATTTGGGAAAGAACATCTCCTATATACGTCTGTGATATCCTGTCAAAGGCTTTCTCCTGGTCCAGGCTGATGAGGCAGATGTCCAACCTCTCTGTCCTGCACGTAGGCAATCGTATCCCTGAGGAGTGCGAGACTCTCAACGATCTTCCTGCCCAGTATAGCACAGATTTGTTCAGGGTGAATCACTGATCCCAGAGCAGACCTGACCCAGTTAGCGATGAACTTTGACAAGATTTTGTAACCCGCATTCAATAGTGAGATCGGTCTCCAACTTCTGATTTCCTCCCTCTCCCCCTTGCATTTGTAGATGAGGGTGATGATGCCTTTCCTCATGGATTCACTTGTAGTACCTACTAGAAACATACTGGCATACACCTTAAGTAGGTCCTGGCCAATCAAGTCCCACAGAGCAGAATAGAGTTCGATCAGTGAACTGTCACTTCTGGGAGTTTTATTCTTTTCGAAGGACTCGAGCTCCTTGGTCAGCTCATCCAGAGATAACGGCTGGTCCAGCCTCTCCAGTGTTCTGTCGTCTAAGATCTCCGTGATAGAGAACAGGAACGATTGGGAGGCCACGCTGTCGGTTGGCTTCGAGTCATACACACTGGAATAGAAGGATTTGCTGATCCTCATGGAGTTAGTCTGAGATGACGTTAGAGAGCCATCTTCTTCCATCTTTGTGCATCTTTTGGAAGAATAAACGTGAGCACGTCTTGACCTGCTGTATGGAGCGGACCCTGGAGATTATCTTGGAGTCTTCCGAGGCAAAGAGCAAAGCTTGCTGACCCTTCACCTCCTGAAGATACGCCATGACATTAACCCCCATCGTCTGCAAGAGGAGAAGGTTCTGCATACCTTCCTGGAGTTGGAACAGTTTTGCCCACCTCTCTCTCTCGCTTCCTGAACACCTTTGAGGGTGAAGAACCTTTTGATGTTCCCTTTTGCTGTTTTCCACTAGTCTGTCGGAGGCTCAAAGAGGGACGTCATGGTTCTCCAAACTGCGTAGTTCCTCTTGAGCTCCTTAATGTTTCCTGGGGTCAACAGCTTTGTGTTCAGCTTTCACGTTCACTTTCCATCCCGCTTCTCATCTTGTAGGTGACAGTCGAGCAGCAGGAGTCAGTGGTAATAGAAGAACACCGGCTTGACGTCAGTGGATCTGACGGAGAAAGTTAGGGACACAAAAAGGTAATCTATCCTTGAGCGGATAGACAAGTCTGCACATGACAAGGTATATCTACATTGTGCTCGGTCTGCAGGGGTGCTGAAGACATCGTGCAGCTTGGCATTTTTTTCACCGTTTCCATCAGGGCTCTGGAGATAGCGTCCAATTTACTCTTCCCCACCCCACCCACCCCCCCCACCCCCGCTGGATCGTCCATCTGCGGCCAGAATGACCGCCTGGATGCAGCCAGCAATAGTGGAAGCTGCTGCAGGACGGCCAACCGTTCACTTTTACCCACTGAGGCGTACACATTAATCAGTCTCTGGATAGTATTCCTGTACCTGACATCAGGATGAGGAGGCTCCGGCCCAACACTTCCTTAACCACGGAGATGGTGAAATTGCCTCCTTGCAACAGGATACCCAGGCCAGAGGTGCAGATATCGTTGCCCCCAGTCCAAACCGACGGCCCAATATCCCACAAGCTCTTCCATCTCCTTTAGCTAGTGAGGTGCGGTATCCCACACTCCTGCAGAAACAGGACATTGGCCAATGTAGAAGCACACCGCATAGTGGATTTAATGCTATGCATATTAATGCTGGCAATTTTTATATCCATTTTAACAATTTATGATGTTACCAGTGTCCATTTGCTGTTGGTCCTGCCTCTCTGGGGTAGCTGTCTGCATCCCTGTGGTGTAAGCGAAATGCCGGACCCTTTCCGGGCTGGGGTAGTTGTCCGACTGCACGCTGCGGACATTTCCCCACTCTGGTGTCATCAGGCTGGGACCAGAGTCCGCACAGACCAGGTCTCTGTCTGACCGCGTGGCTGTCAGAGGATCGCTTCTCCAAGTAACTTGGAGCTATGGGACAGTGGGTCCTCTTGAATCTAACTGGGTGGGGGTTGGTCTTTACCAGTACCCTCAGAGGGTTAATCTTTTCCTGTTTGGGTGGGGGTGCTGCACTCATTTCTCCCTAGGGCGCTTTGTCTCTTCTTCTGGTGACGACCCTTCTTACACCCGTCCTCACCATCCGAAGAGCTGCCCATATCCTCCTGATGCAGGTGTTGTTTCCCCCTTTACTGTTTGATTTTGTGGACCTCCTCTGCCCGCATGTTTCCCTCCTCTTCCATTACCTGTTTCTGTCCTGTAGGAGCTTGGATTGGCTGTTGCACCTCCCCGCTGGCTGCCGCCTGCTACGCTCCAGCCTATTCTTCCTTCTGGGTGCCACCAGATACCGTTCCTCTGCTGGTTCATGGTACCTTTCTGGTCTTTTGCGGTGCACGGCTCGTGTTGGCACCTCCGGCCATCTGGACATAGGTGGCGGCCACTTGTCTTGGGCAGGCCTTGTACATGTGTTCCATCTCTCCTCGCAGATTACAATTCTTGGCATCTTTGCATTCCTTGGTTGGGTGACCCTCCTGTTTGCAGTTTCGACAAATAGTCACCTTACAGTCTTCCGCTATGTATCCTGACCCATCCCCTCCCGCAGCTTCTGCACACTTTCTGCTGCCCTGCGCACATCAGGTAACCTCGCCTCCCTCCGATTGCAAAGGAGGTTGTTCCCACTGGCATTGACACTTAGGTTTACCCTGACCTGCCACTTGCTGGTCCAGATGCTGAAAGGGACCACCACATCAGTGCTTTCTCCCTCGACCTGTATGTGTCTTCTCAGGAAGTTCAGGACATCAGCTGCTGGGACGTGGGAGTTGTCCATATGAATCTTAACAACCCTACGCCTCTGTGCAGGAAGCACACACAAGGGGACCACCGACATGATGGAAAACAAAGGCTCCCCTTCCTTCTCTTTGAACACCTTCAGGAGCTGCTTGCACTGCTTCACGCTCCCGAAAGTCACATTGAAGTAGCCTGCTCCAGGGAAATCCTGCATGCAGTACAATTTTGCTGCAACAAACCCGCAGCACTCGAGCAGAATCTTCTTACGGAACACCGTCCGATCCACCAGTGTACGTTCCTCCACCTTCTTTACAGTAACCCTGACTGTGTTGCGAATGCAGTGGCCTGGGCTGCGAGCGGCTGCTGAGGCCATAGCTCCTAGGTTGGCTGATCCCTGAATTGGCATTACGCTGAAGCCAGCATAAAGACCCACCAAGAACAGGTCAGCACAACCAAACGATCCTCCAATCACAATTCAGCGATGATCTCAACTAGCTCTGACGATTCGCAACTCGACACCCATCCTAATAAAAACAGACGCTTGATCCTAGACTCGTCTTAGGAGAGCCACCTTATTGATTATCCCCTACAGTGATGGAGCGTTTAGGCCTTGAGCACTCCTTGACAAAAAGCACATGCTTGGTGGGTGTGTTGCTGAGGTCTGCCTTCTGGTATTGTTGACTGCACTGATGCAAATGTTCACCCTGACAGCCAATCCGCATTGTTGTAGTCCTCTGATCTTTGCTGTTGATTAGTACTGCATTCATTAATTCCTTGAATCTATTGATTGCATTCCCAACTGTGTCTTACTCCAGAGGGAGAGATGTTGATGTTCCAGTGAATACAAGCTATTAGAAAAAGTTTACCATGCCCGTCCGCTCACTGAGTCTGCTTTTCCTTTAAATTAGGGTACATTTGTTCTGATAACCCCCATTCATCTTTCCTGTGTTTTCCCCGTAACCCTTGTTTAAAAATCTGTTATCTCAGCCTTGAAGATATTTAGTGATTCAGCCTTAACAGTCTTCACAATTTTCTACAATGGTTTCCCTCCCATTGATGTGAGATTTGGTCGTCTTTAGTCCCCATGGTTTTTTTTTTCTAGCCTTTGAGTGGAAGTTGAACTTACATTAGATGTTGTCCTGTTCAATCAAACGTCCTCTGTGGCCAGAGGCAAAACAAAAAAAAAACACAAAGTTTAAGAGGCTGTAATCTTCTACCTCATCTGGCACATCAGTCTAATTTGCAGTTCATCTGGATCTAGAGATTAGCCCACTTTTTGTCCTGCATCAGCTTCCAATTCTTCCTCAGCATATGTGTGAATTTGCTCAAAGGCACGCTGTCAGGAACTGACAGTGAATCCAGGAACTGCTTCTCGAAAGCAAAGACCTATATGTCGTACGTGTTTAACACATTATCTGGCTCTGTGCACAGGCTGCTTCCTCGGTCCCTAATACTCCCCATTCTTTCTCTTGTTAACCTCTTACCCTTAATACACCGATAAAATGTTGAATTCTTGAAAATATTGCCAGCTAATGTTTTTATCATTCCCCTTTTTGCTCTTCTACTTGTTTATTGTGTTTATCCCTGACCGTTCAATATTCTTCTAGGACCTCCACTGACCTGCTCACTTTAGACCTGTTTTAAGCACCTCCAGCATTTTTAATTCAATTCTGAATATTTGTAGAATCTAAGATTCTCCTATCTTGTTTTCCTAAATTTCATCTTCAGTGTAACATGTTGGGGTGACACTGTCATCGATTCCATTTTGAGAATGTGGCCCCCACCCCCACGCTTTCAGCTACAGTCTCACCCAGAAGGAACTGTGCTGTGGCCAGATCCTGACTTATTTATAGAACATAGAACATAGAACAATACAGCACAGAACAAGCCCTTCGGCCCACGATGTTGTGCCGAACATTTGTCCTAGCTTAATTACCTATCCATGTACCTATCCAAATGCCACTTAAAGGTCACCAATGATTCTGACTCTGCCACTCCCACAGGCAGTGCATTCCATGCCCCCACCACGCTCTAGGTAAATAACCTACCCCTGACATCCCCCCAAACCTTCCACCCTTCACCTTAAATTTATGTCCCCTTGTAACACTCTGTTGTATCCGGGGAAAAAGTCTCTGACTGTCTACTCTATCTATTCCCCTGATCATCTTCTAAACCTCTATCAATTCACCATTCATCCTTTGCTGTTCCAATGAGACAGGGTTGAACTCTTTCTGCCACTCCTCAGCCCAGCTCTGCATCATATCTAAGTCCCTTTGCAGCTGACAACAGCCATCCTCACTATTCACAACTCCACCAATCTTCGTGTCGTCCGCAAATTTACTGACCCACCCTTCGACTCTCTTTTCCAAGTCATTCATAAAAATTACAAGCAGCAGAGACCCACAATCTGCCTCAGCAGTCCAAAAACCTTTTATTTTTCGGAGCTTTTTATTTTGGTCTTTTCCTTAACATTCTAAAAATACATGAGCAACAGTCACTGGTGCTACAATGCTTTCCCAATCCTGCCTGCAATAACTAACTGGCTTCTTTCACCACAGTGATGCCCAGCACTGCACCACCCTTTGTTGTAACTGCTCCATTGATATAAGAAGCTCTCTGCATTAAATTGCAAGACATCTTCCCCGTCTGAAAAAGTTATCACTGCCCTAATGAATATTTGGAATTGAAATACCTGAGTATAGTGATCCTACTATTGTATTTACACACCTCAGAAAATTGATTTTATATCTGCTCCTGTATTTTCTTTGATCTGGAGGTCTATAGTATATCCCCAGCTTTGTGTCTGTCATGGGTTTTATCCTGAACACTGGACACAGAGAGTCATTAGAAGATCCTTCCAAGGTATCGTACCTCCTTCGTGCAGTCATTGACTCCATAGTTAACAATGCAAGCTCACCTCCTCTTTTATCCCTCTCCTGCCCTGCCGTTCGTTCTTGTACCACAGAATATTGAGTTGACAGCCCTGACCTCCCATCTGTGTGATGGCAAACATGTAACACTTCCACAAGTCACCTCGTTCCATTTTCACATCTGTCTATCTGATAATAATGCCAGCATTAAGCTAAAGAACATCCAGCCTGGAATATAACACCTGGAATACTATGTGACTCGGAGTTCTTCAATCGTTTACTGTTTGGTATCAATCTGCATAATCCATGAACCAAAACTGTAACTCTGGGACTGTTTAATTGTATTTATTTTTTAAATTGGTGTATTCGTCAAATGCAACATTCTAGAACTGAACAGTCAGCCCCACATACAATGAATCCCTGGTGGTTAATTTCCTATTCATTGTGCAGAGGAATCAGCCCTCCATAATGGAGAAATGAGGACTGCAGTTGCTGGAGATCAGAGTCGAAACTGTGGCACTGGTAAAGCACAGCAAGTCAGGAAACGTCCTGTGGAGCTGGAGAGTGAAAGCTATGGGCAGAAGTCCTTCATTAGGAAGGCATTGGTGCCTTCACATTTTTGCCATTCCGTGATTCACAGGACATTGTGAACTGTATTTGCTCGGAGGGCAGCCCTGAAATGGAAATCAGTCAATCAGTCAATTGGTTGGGCAAGGTGTAGACAAAGTGAGGTGAAGTGCAGATTGGTTGAAGTACATATATATAAGGACAGATAAATCCTCTTGGCCAGACAGCAAACAACCGAGGTTATCACAAGAAGTGACGTCTTTGGCGATGATCTTTGCATCCTCACTGTCCACTGAAGTACTACAGATAACTGGGGGTAACAAATGTTAATCCCTTGTTCAGGGAAGGGAATAGGGATAATCCTGGGAATTACAGCATTGGGCAAAGTGTTGGAGAGGATCCTGAGAGACAGAATTTATAATTACTTGGCAAATCCTAGTTTGATTAGTGATAGCATGGCTTTGTGAGGGCCGATCATGCCTCACACACCTTATTGAATTATTTCAGGATGGGTCAAAATGAGTTGATGAACTTAGAGCAGTGGATGTGGTGTTCAGGGATTTGAGCAAGTGTTTGATAAGGTTCCCCATGGTAGGCTCATTCAGAAAGTAAGGAGGCATATGATACAGGGAAATCTGCCTGTGTGGATACCGAATTGTCTGGCCAATAGAAGACCGAGAGTGGTAGTACATGAAAAGTTTTCAGCCTAAAGCTCAGTGACCAGTGGCGTTTTGCAGCGATTGGTTCTGGGACTTCTGCTGTTGTTTGTGATTTTTATAAATGTCTTGGATGGTAACATGTAAGGGTGCTTTAGTACGTCTTATGATATAACAAAGATTGTTGGAGTTGTGGATTGTGTGGAGGGCTGTTGTAGGTTGTAATGAGACATTGACAAGATGCAGAGCTGGGCTGATAAATGGCGGATGGAGCTCTACCAGCATAAGCATGGAGTGATTCATTTTGGAAGGTCGAATTTGAATGCATAATACAGCATTAATGGCAGGATTCTTGGCAGTGTGGAGAACCACAGCGATCTTGTGGTCCTTGTCATTGCATCCTGAAAGTTGCCACCCAACTTTATAAGATTTATAAGACGTATGGTGCTTGATTAGCCGGAGGATTTAGTTTAACAGCCACGAGGTTGTGCTGCAGCTCAAAAAAGCTCTAGTGAGACTAGATGTAGAATATTGTGTTCAGTTCTAGTTGATTCATTACTGGAAAGCCGAGGCTTTGGAGAGAGTGCTGAGGAGATTTACCAAGATGCTGCCTGGAGTGGAGGGCATATCTTACAAAGAAAAGTTGAGTGAGCTAGGGCTTTTTTCATTGGAGCAAAGAAGAATGGGAGGTGACATGATAGATGTGTGCAAGATGGTGCGGGACATAGATAGAATAGACAGCCAGAGACTTTTCCCATGGTGGAAACGGCTATCTCGAGTGGGCATAATCTTAAGATGAACGAAAGAAGGTTTAGGTGAGATGTCAGAGGTAGGTTATTTACACAGAGAGTGGTGGGTGCGTGGAATACACTGCCAGCAGCAGTAGTAGAGTCAGCTGCATTAGGGATATTTAAGCGACGATTGGACAGGCACATGATTGATAGTACAATGAAGGGTAGGCAAGTTAGTCTGATCTTCGAGTAGGATAAAAGGTTGACAGGACGTCAAGGGCCGAAGGGCCTTTACTGTGCTGCACTGCTACATGTTTTCTGTTTCACCCATCTTGTGGATTCTCATCAATTGTTGAATGTGTGAGGGAGTGATGTGTATGAGATCAGGAAGCTGGGTGTGGCATTAGCCCAAAATGTCCAGTTATGGAGCGTACTGTCACCTGAGTGCCAGTACAATATGTGTGCGCGATACACCAGACAGAATCCGCCAAGTTCAGCTATTAACGTGATTCTTGACTTGCTATTTGCTGATGTTTTCTTCAGATACAATCTGTTGGATGACCCATGTATTAATCAGATGTTTGCTATGTTTCGTAAATTGGTCAAAAATAAGACGTGAGCAATGGTTAATCAACTGAACTGTAATCCCTGAAAACAATTAGGTGGATTCTATATTTATGGAACTAAAATATATATTCCTGTCAAGATTTTCTAACACAGAAATAAAACATGTACATTTTATTTTATATCGAAAAAAAACAACATTGTATCTAACTATATTGGTGATCAGAATTGCATATTCAATGTCAGGATTCAAAACAATGCAATTTCACTCCAATCGTTTGAAATTGGTTGACTTCTGAATTATTACATGTTCAGCATGAGCAAGCGATTGAACAATCAAATAGAATTAGCGTTCTTATACATTTACATATAATCAATCAGTTTAACTTTTCACTGAAATATACAAGCTCGAGTTATTTGCCAGCAGTTTAGAAATGGTATTAATTCATCATGCACTGTGAATATTAAACTAAATAAATGATCTGTGTTATCAAATTTTAGTGAACAATAAGTTGAAAACTTTCAATTTTTATCAAAAATGAAATTTGATAATAAGTGTGGACAGTGAAAAAAACGATGAACGTATTATCATGTGAGTGACAAGTCAGACATTTTCAACGAGATTTGTGCAAAAACGATGCTATATTTGGTTTAGCAACATTTAAAGTATTCATATTCTGAGTAATAATTAGATTTCATAATGAAGCTGACCTTGCAATATTTGCATTTTAAATGCTTATGCTGCACCAAATAATCAAATGTTTGCGAGCATTTACAATGGAAAATAATCCGATACTGACTTTTATTCGCATCTGACACGTGACAGAGTATAAATGTTTAAAGTACGGGAGGAGACCATTTGCAACTGTGTGTGCATTAGCTTCATAAATGTCTTCTAAGTCCATCCCATTTGCCAGCCATATCTCTGTAGCCCGTTAAATTCATAATTTCCAAATATATCCAGTTCTCCATTGCATCTTCATCGACAACTGTCCCAGGCAGTGCATTCAAAATCCAAACAAATCTCTCAATAAATAAGGTTTTTCCTTATTTCATTCCTAGCTCCATTGCTGACAATTTTGAAATTAGACCTCATTGACACTGTAATGCCAACTATCAGAAGCAGAGAATTCTTGTTTTACTCAGCAACCTTTTTTTTCCTGAATTTTGAGCACTGCAATAAGTTCACATCTATTTCTGTTCTGCTCCAGGGAGAATAAGCCCAATGCCTTGCGAGAACTGTAACAAACACTACATCGGAAAAACAAACAGGAAACTAGCCACCCGGATACATAAACATCAACTCGCCACAAAAAAGACATGACCAACTATCACTAGTATCCTTACATACAGATGAGGAAGTACACCACTTTGACTGGGTCTGCACAAACTTTCCTAGGACAAGCCAGAGACACGCAAAATAATTCTGAGATGCATGTCATTGCAATTGGTTCTGCATCAACAAACACATCGATTTTGACTCCATGTGCCATTTCTCTGAGAAAAAAATACCGGACATGACATCACCAATACAGGAAATTACATCATCAACTCAAGGAACACTTATCATGCCTGCAGCGGTGACAAAGGGCGCAGGTACATCCGAGGCTGTCTGGAAGATTGCAACCTAACAGTCACACCGTCATTCATTGTAGCCAACCCCTCCCCCACCTCCCTCCGTCGTCATCAAGACACAGTGACATTGGTCAGTGTGAGCGCCACACAGTTAATCTCGAGATAGAGTGACATCAATAGAATGGGATTGTGCACCATCAAGTCCTGTGTCACCATAATGGGGTAAATTCACAACAAAAGGTGGTAAGTGTGTGCTCCTACTGAGTGTCGGAGGCACAGAGTGTGAAGATTTACAGGTATAATTCCAATCAATCCACTATGTTAACCTGAATGTAGTCAACACCTCGAGTGTTGTCCTTTGTCGATGGTGGACAGTCCTTCGGGATTCGGGAAACATCTTAAAATAGAACCACCTGGATGAAGGACTTGAGGGATTTTTTGCTAGTTTGCAGATGACACAATGATGGTTGGATGGGCAAGTGATATTGAGGAAGTATGGAGGCTGCTGAAGGACCTGGACAGTTTAGGACTGTGAGAAAAAACGTGGCTAATGGAACACAATGTGGGAACGCGTGAGATTATGCACTTAAGTAGTCGGAATAGAGGCAGAGACAATGTTCTAATAGGATCCACTAAATCTGAAGCACAAAAGTATTTTGAAGCACTCATCCTATCTTATGGTTAATGTGCAGGTTCAGTTGGCAGTTAGGAAAGCAAATGCAATGTTAGCATTCATTTGAAGAGAGCTTGAATACAAGCGAGGAGACATACTGCTGGCAATGTAATGGGCTATGTTGGAAGTCATCCATCATGGGGATGACAGCTTGTAATATGAGCAGCAGTTGAGGGCTCTTTTATCCATATTCGATGGAATTTAGAAGAATGGGAGGCGAGGCATCTGATAGAAACTGATCGATTACTGCAAAGATTAATACAGTCAGCATTTAGAAGATATTTCCACTAGTCATAGAGACTATGACAAAATAGCACAGTTTCAGAGTGAAGGGATAGGCTGAATGGCCTAAATCTATTGCTATATCTCACGCCCTTATGATCATATGGTCTATTATTCAGTGCAGAATTGTAAGTCTCTGACGTTCTCTTGTAACCATGATATTTGGATGTTGTTTTGACTTCACTTTCTGGTCAATGTTAACACTTGTGATACGGACGGTGGGAGGATTAAATGTCGGCCAGTAGTCCATTAACGTTTTGATTATGAGCTCTTATCTGTGAGTCTCATCTGGCGGGATCAAATTGTCTCTAATGATTGTCATTTTCAGTCTGGTATTTTTGAGTAATTGATCCTGTTACGCCAGTATTGTTGAATTTAACAAATCAGTGTAATTTATCACAAAACTCAGAAACAATATGTCATCGAATACTAAACACCCTTCTGATAATAGAAAAGTCTAAAATGTTCAGTATTAGAAACATTGATTTCGTGTTCCTGTTCAAACCAGATAACCTGTCCCATCAAGATGATCAACTTGGAACTTTTAAAAAAAAATATATTTTGGATGTGGGCATCGCTGGATGGGCCCAGCATTTCTTGCCCATCCCTGGGTGCCCCCTTGAGCAGGTGGTGCCAAGCTGTCTTCTCGAGCTGCGGCAATCCACCTGCTGTGTGTTAACCCACTAGCGATTAAGGAGGGAATACCAGGGTTTTGACCCAGCAACAATGAAGGAACGGCGAGCTGTTTCCAAATGAGGATGTTGACTGATTTAGAGGGGAATTTGAAGGTGGAGGTGTTCTCTAAAAGTCTACTGCCCTTGTCATTCCAGATGGAAGTGTTCGTGAGATTGGAAGGAGCTGTCTGAGGATCTTTGCGGAATTTCTCCATTGTGTTTTGTAGACAGTACACACTGCTACTCCTGAGCGACTGTGGTGAAGGGAGTGAATGCTTGTGGATGTGATGCAAATCAAATGGGCTGTTTTGTCCTGGATGGTGTCAAGCTTCCTCAGTGTTGTTGGGGCTGCACTCATTCAGGCAAATGCGAATATTCAATCTCATTCCTGACTTGTGCCTTGTAAAAAATGCACGGGCTTTGGGTAGTCAGGTGGTGAGTTACTCATTCGGTATTCCTAGCCTCTGATCTGCTGTTATATTCATGTGGTGAGTCCAGTTGAGTTTCTGGTCAATGATACCCCCCAGGGTATTGATAGTGGGAGAGCTTAGTGATGATAATACTGCTGAATACAAAGTGGTTATTTTTTTTATTATTGGTGATAGTCATTGTCTGATTTTATGTGGCGCAAATGTTACTTGCCACTTGCCAGCCCAAGCTTGGATGTGGTCCAGATCATGTTGCTTTGGTCATGGACTGCGTCTGCATCTGAGCATTTGTGAATGGTGCTGAACATTGTGCAGTCATCATCGAATATTCGCACTTCTGACCTTATGATGGAAGGAAGGTCATTGTTTAAGCAACTGAAGATGTTTGGATCTAGGACATTATCCTAAGGGACTACTGCAGAGATGTTCTGGAGATGAAATGACTGACCTCTAACAACAATGACCATCTTCCTATCTGTCAGGTATGACGCCAATAATGGAGTGTTGGCCCGCAATACCATCTTTGCTTTGGCTCCTTGATGTCACATTTGGCAGAATGCAGCCTTGTTGTCAAGGGCTGGAATTCAATTCCTTTTTCTATGTTTGAACCAAGGCTGTGAAGAGGTCAGGAGCTGAGTGACCCTGGCAAACACCAAACTCTGCGTCACTGAGCAGGTTATTTTTTTTGCAGCTACTGCTTGATAGCACTGTTGATGACACTTTCCATCATTTTACTGATGATCGAGAGAGCCAAATAAGGCGGTATTTGGACGGGCTGCATTAGTCCTGCTTTTATGTACAGAACATAATTGAGCAAATTTTCCCCATTGTCGGTTTGTAAACATACTGGAACAGCTTGGCTTGGGGAGCGGGATGTTCTGGAGCACAAGTCTACAGGACTATTGCCAGCATGTTATCTGGGCCCATAGCCTTTATAGTATCCCGTACCTTCAACCATTTCTGGATACCTGTTAATCGAATTTGCTGAAGACTGCTAATTGTAATGATGGGGACCATGGGAGGAGGCCGAAATGGACCATTCACTCGAAGCTACTGATTGAAGATTGTTGTGAAAGCTTTATTCTTATCTTTTGCACTGATGTTGTGGGCTCTTCCATCATTGAGTAACTCCAGTGAGTTGTTTCACGGTCCACCACCATTCAAGATCAGATTAGCAGAACTGCAGAGCTTAAATTTGATGCATTGGTTCTGGGATCGCTAAGCTCTGTCTGTCCCTTGCTGTTTATGCTAAATGGCACGCGAGTATTTCTGTTTGGAAGTTTCAGCAGATTAACATTTTATCTTTATATGTGATTTGGAGATGCTGGTGTTGGACTAGGGAGTACCAAGTGAAAAAATCACACAACAGCAGGTTATAGTACAACAGGTTTAATTGGAAGCACACTAACTTTCGGAGCAACCCTACTTCATCAGGTGATTGTGGAGGGCTCTATCGTAACACAGAATTTATAACAAAAGTTTGATGTGTGATGTAACTGAAATTATACATTGAAAAATTGATTTTCTGTTAAGCCTTTCATCTGTTAGAATACAGAGATAGTTTCACTTTCTTGTGTAAATCACAAAACCCTTTTTCTAAAGTTGCATTCTCGGGTTAACTGTTAACAATAGTGATAGCTAGACAAAATGTAAAAGGTGTTAGCCCCCTGTGTTCTCTGTCTATGACCTGATGTGTAGATTGATTCTAATCTAAAAAGTAAGATAACAGAGTGTTACATAATTTCCTGCAGTTTTTGAGCTCAGAGTTCTACATGAATGTGTGCAGTTTTTGAGCAAAGTGCAATGTAACTCTGCAAGTACAAATTCAGCACACAAAATATATGTGTGCATGTGGGTCTTTGTCTGTGTGTGTGTATATGTCTGCCTGGGGTGGGGGTTTTGAGTGTGAGAAAGTGTGTATGTGTGCGTGTAGTGGGTGCAGAGTGTCTGAAGTCTGAGGGGGTGCATGTGTGAGTGTGTGAGAGTGTGTGTTTATAAGGGTGTGGGTGGGTGTCTGTGTGTGCATCTGTGTGTACCTGTGTCCGTGTGTATGTGAGTGTGTGTGTGTGTGTGTGTAGGAATATCTCTCTGTGTGTGTAGTGCAATGGTGATCACCTGTAATGTGACATGAACCCAACGTCTCGGTCGAGGCCCTCCCTATTGGTACCGAAGTTTAGACACTCTGCACCCACTACACACACATACACACACACACACACACACACACACACACACACACACACACACGAAAGAAGTGAAACTATCACTGTATTCTAACAGATGAAAGGCTTAACAGACAATCAATTTTTCAATGTATAATTTCAGTTACATCACACTGCAAATCTTTGCTATAAATTCTGTGTTACGATTGAGCCCTCCACAATCACCTGACGAAGGAGCGTCGCTCCAAAAGTTAGTGTGCTTCCAATTAAACCTGTTGTACTATAACCTGATGTTGTGTGGTTTTTATCTTTATATATTCCTGGTTCTGCTCCTGGCATGCCCTCCTACACTCTCCATTGAACCAGGGTTGATCCTCTGGCTTGATGGTAATGGTTGAGTGGGGGACATGCTGGGCCATGACGTTAGAGATTGTACTAGAGTATAGTTCTGCTACTATTGATGGTCCACAGTGTCTTATGGATGCTCAGTATTGAGTTGCTGGATCTGCAAAAACTCTATGCCTTTTATCATGGTGATAGCGCCACACAACACAATAGAATTTTTGGAGACAATAGACTTTGTTTCCACAAGGACGGTGTGGTGCTCACTTTTATCGATACTGTCATGGACATATACATCTGCAGTTGGTAGATTGGTAAGGATGAGGTCAGCTATCTTTTTTACCCTCTCGTTCATTCCCTCACCACCTTCTGCAGACCCACTCTAGTAGCTATGTCCTTAGGAGCAGATCAGTATTATCAGTAGTACTGCTGCCAAAC
Organism: Hemiscyllium ocellatum; assembly: GCF_020745735.1. NCBI lineage: Eukaryota > Metazoa > Chordata > Chondrichthyes > Orectolobiformes > Hemiscylliidae > Hemiscyllium > Hemiscyllium ocellatum. The sequence goes on from NC_083433.1 coordinate 33,944,721, forward strand.
CATTCTTGAAATCCGCCAGCCAGAATACACTTACTGCCCTTGCCGCAGTCAATGCTTTCTCCAAGTGTTGTTTAACATGGAGGAGGACTGATTCAGCTGAGGAACGTTGTTACATGGTAATCAGTAAGAGACTCGTTTGCTCAGATTTAATTTATGTTATTTCTGTAAGGTATGATTCCGTGAGTATGACGAGGTTGCTGAACTAGTCTGTAAAGTAGTTGTTCCTATGTTGGCACTAGCCCTCAAAATGTTAGTAAGGAAGACTTTGCAGGTTCTACAGTGATGTTTCTAATGTTGACTTTTCCGGTGCCCATTTCGATGCCAGGTGGTCCATCCCGTTTCATTTGTTTGAATCTTTGTAGAGATTGGAACAACTGAATGACTCACGAGACCATTTCAGGGGGAGATTGGGAGGCAATGACATTGCTTTGGCTCTGGAGTTGCATGTCAGCCAGACCAGGTGAGGATGGAACATTCCTTCATTGCAGGATATTATTAAACCAGATGGATTTTTCTGACAATCTGCAATGATTTCATTCTCATTAGTCAATTCTTAATTCCAGGGATATTTTTACATTATTGAATTGAATTTACACAATCTGCAGTGGCGGGATTCAACCTGGATCCACAGAACAGGAGCTGAGTTTCTGGATTGATAATTTATTGTAATACCATGAGACCTACTTGGAACCACATGTTGAACTCAGCTGCCATTTCTTGTATTGCCCTGTTTTTCTTTCATTGCTTATGTTATTTTGGCATCTCATCCTTCATTAAATCCTGATTGAAATATGCAGCCTTCTCAATTTTCGAATTTAATTCAGTCCGTTTTGTTTGAACTGTACATCAGAGAAGAACAGGAAACGATAATGGATGATTGTGCACTGTACCAGTCACAGGACCAGCATGTCTGTCCACGAGGTGTTTATTGTGGGTCAGAAAACCTCAGAATTATTATGGCATGGATGGAGGTCATCCAGCCCATCGTGGAGTCACAAGTTCTCCAAATGCACAATTGGAGATCGAGAGAGTGTGTGAAGAGAGATTGTGTGACAGAGAAATAAACAAAGAGAAAGCAAGTGAAGGGAGATAAACTGAGAGGATAAAGAGGGGAGCGACTGAATGAGTGCAAGAGGAAGAGGTATTAGGTGAGGGTGAAGTTAGATAGGTCAGAAAACCGCATTATGGTAGATAAACATGGGCAGAGAGAAGTTAGAAGCTTATTTAGAAATTCCTCTGGACGGCAAGCCCTTTGTCTAGACGCCATACACTGTAAGCACTGTGCTGAGACTGGCTGTCATCCCAGATTATTCATTTCCAATAATATCATATAGCAGGTTTACTGACAGCCAAACAGAACCCATTAGGCCAATAGATTGGTTCCATGGAGAAAGCAGAGTTTTAAGTAGACTGTGCCAAGAGCAGCAGGAAATGATAACCAGCACTCCATCTCCACATACTCCACTCCCCCGCCCCGATTCAGTATGAGAGACTAGTCTAGAGAATCTCAATGAGAACACTCACTGACAGAGGGGAAATCACGATCTCAGCTGTTTATCAAATACTGATTGATAAAGTTTGTACACCAATTCCCGAGTTATGTAATTCACATTTCAATTCATCTAGGTCAATAGGTTAAAATACACAACCTTAACAACCTTATCTCTTCGTACTTTGCATATATTGGTGTGTGCAGAAAATCATTTTGTTCCTGTATTTTATATTGCATAAATGCATTTCATTAATGATGTCTTTGCTAATTCCTCACGGTAGATGTATTCATGAATCTGTTCTTCATATGTGTTATAAAGAGTAAATTATGTTATCTGGGGAATATCACTGTCCCTCCACACAGTCTAAACAGCCATGTCCCCCAGACCTCTCCGTGTACTGTCTTGTCCCCAATCTCAAAGTCACAATGTAATTCAAGTCCATTAAATGACACTTCCTGACAGTTCCTTAACGTCGATAACATCAATAACATGACACAAACCTGCCCTCTCTGATCCTGAAATAACGATCTGAACTGTGTTTGTCATGTGCAATTCTCTGTTGACATATCCACGCCACTTGTTTGTTGTAAACCTCATTTTCTTTGGCGCATTTTCCTATCGGATCACGGATGATAGACATTCTCTGAATGTTTTACTGATTTTTCAATGGACGATCAGTAGTTACGGGATTTATTTCTGTATTCGAGAACAGAGAAGCATGTTTATGCTTCGTTAAACATCTGGAATTACTTCCATATTCAAGGCAGACTAATGATTACACACAATCAATCTGCCATCTTCAACATTCCTTCCTTCAGTCACACACACATATCACACCCAGAATGTATAAATGCTCAAAGTTATTTTGAATTTTAATTAAATAGCATTGAATTCAAAGGGGTGAACTGGAGCTATTTGTTCAGCGATTGTAAATATGTCAGTCTCCATGGATGCTATGCTTCCCTAGAGAGTTTCTCTCTTCTGTCAATAAGGGAATGCTTTCAGTGTTGTATTCCATAGTATGAGTGGGGCCATGTTCAACAGCAGTAACAGGGATTAGCAGCTTCAGAGAGAAGGATAGGAGAGGTGGGAATCTGGGAACATTAGACTGGAATGTTCCAACAATGGATATGAGTTTATCCTATGGTCTTTACTGGCTGTCCCAGCCTTGGATATCATTAGCTTCGCGGATTGAAGATGTTCTGATGGTTATTCAAGCTGGTTACTATGCTATCCTTACGAAAGTTGGTGGGCCTGGTAAGTCGCTCTGTCTGTCTAGTGAAATGATCTGAACTAAATCGATACTCATGATATGCAGATTTTGGAAAGGTGCAAGCCAACGTTTTCAGTTCCAATCAAATACACCGTTTCTTAGAAATTATAACTAGCAAATTATCATTTACAAATTACTCACCAATATGCGAGGATAAAACACACTGTTGTCAACCTCTTTGATTCATTTTCTCCTGCAAAGTGTACATCTCCATATCCTCCCCACATACCAATCCTGTCCAATAACACCATTAAGACGTCCCAGTCTCCTCCTCAGCCTCAGTTCAATTTCTGAATAAACCATCGATTGTACCTTTGTTAATTCCAGATACATCTGTTTCAACTCCATTCTAACCACGTGTCCATTGCAAAATAATTGCACTTGTTCTCTGCACAAAATCTGAAAGATGGGCAGAAAGTGTACGGTGGGTCACGTCATTGGTTCGTATTCTAGAACCACAGAATAATAATCTGTTAATATCGGTTTGCGTTATGCCCATTAGAGAATGCAGTGGGTCATCCTTCTCTGGTCAAGTCTCTGTTTAATTGCAAACCCATGGCAATTTGTTTTACTATTTATTGTCCTGTGGAACAGCTGACACAGCCACTCAGTTCAAGATCGGCATAACATGCTGGCCTGACCATGGCTGCACACATCCCGTGAGGGCAGAACAAAAGGAAAAGTAGCTCCCTTCCTCTGCCTGCATCCCATATTCCAACGGCTCATTTCCATTCAGTTAGGTAGCCACTCACTGTTTTAGATGTATTCTTTGTGATTGAGTCTCTCCCAAGAGTGATGCCCATCTCCATGGACACCTCTGGTGCTGGCTTTATTGATGCTGACCTACAGTTGTAAGGATGTTTTAAATTCCACATCAGTGGCAGTGCCTTGTAAATGAATGGTTTCCTGTGTCACACGAAAGAAATGTAGCCAGCTAAGTGAGGGAAAGGAATTATTGTGAACAAATCTGAGAGTGTTTTTGAGGCAATATTTGGGGTATTGTGGACAGTTTTTCTTTCCTTTATATGGAGTGATCTCTTTAACACAGAGAGAGTGAAGAGGAGTTCCACCAGATTAATCCCTGGGATGATGGCACCATGAGGAGTGAGTGAAGGTTGATCTGTAGCGCTGTGAGAGAATAAGAGGTGATTGCATTGAACCCTGAGAGGGATGGACAGTCACTCTTTATATACTAAACAGACAATGAAAAGGTGATAAATTCCATGACTGCTTTTTCACTCAGGATGCATGAATCAGGATAGTTGAAATGCCTGGGAGGACGTTACGCCCACACACCCCAATCCCTACTCCCCATTGGGAGAGGCAGAGAGGTCCAGGTTTTGAACACACACTCAGCATATTAATACAGTACAGTTAGTGTATGATCCTGCACTGAATGTCATATTATCCACCAATCCGACAGCAGCCAAATACCTTCATTCTAAAACAGTTAACTATTCCTAACAGCTTCTAACATTCATGAAGAACATGAATATATCTTCTCAGAGATGCAAGGTGCTTCCTCAAGATTTAGACTCAGAAAACTATAAGACATTGGAGCATAAATTAAGACACTTAGCCCCATCGAGTCTGCTCCGTCATTAATTCATCGCTGATAGGTTTCTCAACCCATTCTCTGACCTTCTCCCCGTAACTTTTGATCCCCTGGATAATCAAAAACCTATCTATCTCCGTCTCAAATATACTCAATGACCTGACCTCACGGCCTTCTGTGGCAATAAATTTCAAAGATTCACCATACTGTGGTTAAATAACTTTCTCCTTAACACTGTTCTAAAAGATGTTCCTTTTCATCTAAGGCTACGTCCTCGGATCCTAGTCCAATGGAAACATCTTATCAACATCCACTCTCTCCAGGTCATTCAGTATTCTGTATATTTCAATTACATTCCCTCTCATCTTTTTAAACTTTATCGACTATACACCCAGAGTCCTCAACATTTCTCAATACAACAAGCTTTTCATCCCTATTATCACTCTCGTGAAAATCTTCTGAACACACTCCAGGACCAGTACATCCTTTCTGACATATCGAGTTCAAAAGTGACCACAATACTCCAAATGTGTTCTGGCCAGAGCCGTATACAGCCTGTTCTTATATTCAATTGTTCTCGTAGTAAATGCTCCCGATCATAATTACAATTGCCCTCCCAACTACTGCCTCAACCTGCAAGCTTACCTTGAGAGAACCTGCACCAGAACTTCCAAGTCCCTTTGCACTTCAGATTTTTGAATTTTCTCACCATTTAGAAAATAGATCATGCCTCTATTTTTCGTTCCAAAGTGCAAGACTTCACACTTTCCAACGTTGGAAAGTATGTGCATATCTCTTTACCTGTCCAAATCCTTGTTCAGCCTCTCTGCCTCCTCAATACGACCCGGCCATCTGCCTATCTTTGTATCGTCTGCAAACCTAGCCAGAGTGCCTTCAATTCCCTCATCTGGATTGTTAATGTAACAAGATTAGATTAGATTAGACTTACAGTGTGGAAACAGGCCCTTCGGCCCAACAAGTCCACACCGACCCGCCGAAGCGCAACCCACCCATACCCCTACATTTACCCCTTACCTAATACTACGGGCAATTTAGCTTGGCCAATTCACCTGACCTGCACATCTTTGTGACTGTGGGAGGAAACCGGAGCACCCGGAGGAAACCCACGCAGACACGGAGAGAACGTGCAAACTCCACACAGTCAGTCGCCTGAGTCGGGAATTGAACCCGGGTCTACAGGCGCTGTGAGGCAGCAGTGCGAACCACTGTGCCACCGTGCCGCCCGCAAGTAAAAAGTTATGATTCCAATACTGAGCATTGTGGATCACTACTTGTCACTGGTTGCCATCCTGTGAAGTACTCTTTTATCCCCACTCTCTGCTTTCTTCCAGACAGACAAGCTTCTATTCATGCCACTACCTTGCTCTAACACCACGGACCGCTGGCATAACTAGTAATCTCCTGTGTGACACATTGTCAAAGGCCTTCTTGAAGTCCAGGTGGATAACAAAAATTGGCTGTGCTTGATCGAGACTGCTCATTTCCTCTTCAAAGAATTCCAATAGATTTGTCAGGCATGAACTTCCCTTGATGAAATCATGCCGACTTTGCCCTATTTTACCAAACACTCTCAAGTATTCAGAAATTTTATCCTTCACAATGGATTCTGGGATCTTACCCATGACGGAGGTTAAACTATTCATGGTGGGTTTTTGTTGTCTTTTTTCTTTACTCTGTTGTTAAAAAGGGATGGCACGTTAGTGGGTTTCCAGTGCTCTGGGATCGTTCCTTACTCTAGTGATTCCTGAAAGATCACCATGATCGCCTCCACTCCCTCTTCAGCTATCTCCCTTATTATACTGGGATGTAGTCTATCTGGTCAAGGTTATTTAACCACCTTTGTTACATTACATCTTTTTCTAGCATGTTCTCCATGGTGGTGGCCATCATATTCAGTTCTGGCCCCTCAATCTATTGAATGTTTAAGGTATTACTCTTAAGGTATCACGATGTCTTCCATCGTGAAAGCTGATGCAAAGTAATTATTCAGTTCTTTGGCCATTTTCTC